>NW_023621068.1:0-5898 GCF_014905685.2 Nematolebias whitei
CCGCCGAGTGATTCGAAGCTCATTTTCTGTGAAACTTGTCTGTTATTGCTTTACACTATTCCACCAAATTAATATAAACAGTGTGCTATAAAACGCTATATTCTGTTTACTACACTGGTGGCCCGTAACTCTCATAAATGACTGTTAATTCGTGTAAAGATTGATTTCTTACATGTTGGCATGTTGAAAAAATAACAGTTTATCAGCTGTGTTGAACGCTGCGTGCTGGTGCTGCGCGTTTGGAGCTTGGCTGTGCGTATTTACGCAGCGTGATGGAGCTGCGCACTTAGCTCTGCATGTTTACGCTGTGTTACGCTGGCAATGTTTTAGAGCTGGAATTGTGTCATGGAGTCTTTATAAAGCTGGCATTGTACGCCTGTTATGTTAACTAAAAGCTGATGAGCTGTGAGAAACGCTTTATTCTGTTTAAACTGTGTTCCAGACGCTGTTCTGGTCCGGTTCGGTTCTGGTTCCGACTCGGTTCTGAAAAGTTCCAACGAGTTGTTTTAAATAGCTAGAAAGACGTTTTGTCACGGAGCGCCGTCTCCGTGCAGCTCAAGGAGTTGATTCGTTACAATTTTTAACAGAAAAAGTGCATTTTGACAGTTTAAAAGACGAAAAAGTTGACGAACTATTTCACGCTAATCTAACTTGCTAGTTGGAGAAAACGCTTCTTGATTGGTTGAATATTGCTGTGTGGAGCGCTCTGATTTGCTGAGAAGGTTGACTGGCGTGGCTACGTCATCCCCTCTCAACCCTGCGCTGCTTTGCCATTGGTGATTTCAGTCACGTGACCCGGAAATGAAATTCGTTTTCATAGGGAAATAAAATCTGCTTTTTAAAGCTGAAAAGCGCCTTTAAAAGTGATCTTGATACGCTGGCTAAGTGCTTCGAAGCATATTCGCTGAAATTTTGCCACGTTAGAGTTTAAAATTCGTCATTAAATGATGTTTTTAAACAACGCTAGCGATGCTAATTTTAAGCTAAACAGCTAACGACCGGAGCCTTAGCTACGCTTAAAATCACTAAATAAAGCTGCAATATTGTCCCAAAAACTCATGTTTCAAGCTATAAAGTCTGATTGCAAAAACTTCTGCCACGTTTGTGTAAAAAATCCGTTCAGAAATGTTGATTTTAACCGAGTTTAGCCGAAGCTAACTTCAAGCTAAGCGGCTAACAACAGGATGTCAACCGAACGCCACAGGAAGTTATAGCTCCCCTAGTGGACAACACAAACAGTGTCGGAGTTAAAATTGTTGAGGTAATACTGACACCTTCTGGAGAAGACGTGGGATCACAGGTTTCACTTCGTTTTTAGGTAAAGAGTGAAATTAAACGATCTTTTTATTCCTGTAAGGCATTTTTGAGTTAAAAAAAACTTCCTCAAAGCTGAATAAACACTGTTATCTTGCATTTTAAAAAGTAAAGGTATTTATGCAAAGAGCATTTACCAAAGAGACTTTATTCACTGTTAAATAGGTACAAAATAAAGTTAGGAACTTTTTTAAAAAAAAAATAGAAACGGTTCAAATATTCACAGAGTTGAAAAGTTTACTCATTTTGCTTGAAAGATAATACACGTTTAATTGCAAAATCACTAAATAAGAGTAAACTTATCAGGAAAAAGAGATTTTTCTGTTTAAGTTGCCACCTAAAAAAATAAATCTTCCTATTTAATTTTAAATAGAAGCTTTACAGGAGGACAGGAGTAAATACAGTTTTTCTGAAGGAAGGACTGATTAATCCTGATACATCATCAACTTTTCTTTCTCTCTTCACAACTTAGTTATATGAGTAACTGTTAAAATAGCAAATTTCTAGAACAGAACGGTTTAAAAAAACGCTTTAAACTGATTTGCTGTGAGACTTTTTAGAAAATTGCAGGTTTATTAAAAATTCAGTGCTTCAGAGTAAAATACACTAAAATACAGCTTGGTGACTAGTCTGTTGGAAAATAAGCACAAAAAGTAACACTGCCAGAAGAGCATTTACTTAAATATTCATGAATTCAGAGTCAGAGTCAGAGTCAGAGTTTCTTTATTGTCATTCGCACCTCATGTGGTACATGTGGTGGAGCGAAATTATGTACACAGGGTCCCAGTTACATCCAACAATAAAATGTATAAGAAAAACAGTAATAACATCTAAGATATGAACTAAGAAAAACATCAACTAAATATACACTAAGCACTCATAACATAAAACATTGAACATCACCACAAACATGAACATGAGTCTGTGAGCAGATGTGCACGCATGAACACATCAACATTGAAACAGATCAGCAGCAACATGAAACAGATCAGCAGCAACATGATATGGTTTTTCACAGTGATTATTCTGGTTAAAGATTCATGAGTCTAACAGCCTCAGGGTAGAAGCTGTTCCTCAGTCTAGTGGTTCTACACTTAATGCTCCTTAACCTCCTTCCTGAGGGGAGTGGGGCAAAAAGTGTGTGTGCTGGGTGGGTGGGGTCCTTCATGATGCAGGTGGCCCTCTTCCTGCATCTGGAGGTGTAGATGTCTGTGATAGTGGGGAGGCTGATTCCAACAGATTTCTGTGCAGCCTTCACCACTCTCTGCAAAGCTTTTCTTTCTGTAGCTGTGCAGCCTCCATGCCACACATTGATGCTCGAGCACAGGATGCTCTCCACTGCACACCTGTAGAAGGAGGTGAGGACTGAGCTTCCCAGACCAGCTCGCCTCAGCCGTCTGAGGAAGTAGAGTCTCTGATGAGCTTTCTTGATCAGGCTGGTGGTGTTGTTGCTCCAGCTGAGGTTGTCATTCATGTGTACACCCAAGTACTTGTAGCTGGAGACCACTTCCACCGCAGATCCTCTTATGTTCAGGGGGGTGTAGGTGTTTTTGTTCCTTCTGAAGTCCACAATCATCTCCTTTGTCTTCTTCACATTGATGTGAAGGTTATTCTCTCTGCACCAGCTCTCCAGGTGTTCCACCTCCTGCCTGTAGCTGGACTCATCATTGTTTGTGATGCATCCCACCACCGCTGTATCATCTGCAAACTTTACAATGTGACAGCCTGGATGGGCAGCTGCACAATCATATGTGAGCAGAGCAAACAGGAGGGGGCTCAACACACATCCCTGAGGAGAGCCAGTGCTGAGGGTTATGGTGGAGGAGGAGAGGTTGTGGATCCTCACTAACTGTGGTCTGTTTGTTAAAAAGTCTAGTACCCAGTTGCAGATGGAGGGGCTTAGTCCTAGTGTGGATAGTTTGTCCATCAGGGTTTGGGGGATCATGGTGTTGAAGGCGGATGTGAAGTCCACAAAGAGCATACGGACGTAAGAGTTTTTCTGCTCCAGGTGGTTGAGTGCAGTGTGGACCACAGAGGAGATTGCATCCTCTGTTGATCGGTTCTCACGGTATGCGTACTGATGAGGGTCCTCGTTGATGTTGATGGTTGTTTTGATGTGAGTCATGATCAGTTTTTCGAAGCATTTAGCGACTATCGGGGTGAGGGCCACTGGCCGATAGTCATTCAGACCAGTCACTGTAGAGCTTTTTGGGACTGGGATGATGGTGGCAGTCTTCAGGCAGGTGGGAACTGTCTCCAGGGTAAGTGAGGTGTTAAAGATGTCTGCCAGCACCTCACAGAGCTGATCAGCACATTCCTTCAACACTTTTCCGGGGATGTTGTCTGGGCCAGTTGCTTTGTGCGGATTAATCCTCCTGAAGGTACTCCTTACTTCTGCTGAGGTCACGTTGAGATGCTCTTCATCCGGTGGTGAGGTGAGTCTGGTGCTGGGTGGTCTGTTCGGGTCTTCAAAGCGTGCATAGAACTTGTTGAGGGCATCAGGCAGAGATGGGTCTTTGGGACATTGTTCACTCCTTCCTTTATAATCTGTTATGCACTTAATGCCCCTCCACATGCTCCGAGGGTCTTGTGAGATGAATTGACCCTCGATCCTCTTTGCATATGTGGCCTTGGCCCTCTTAATACCAGCAACCAGCTCTTTTCTTGTCCTACTCAGCTCCTCTGAGTTTCCAGACCTGAAGGCAGTGTTCCTGGCTTCCAGCAGGGTACGCACCTCTGCATTCAGCCAAGGTTTTCTGTTTGGGTAGCTTTTAACATATCTGATAGTGGAGACTGTGTCAGTACATGTACTAATGTAACCCAGTACTGAGGATGTGTATTGGTCAAGATCAAGCGAACCTCCATTTTCAGCAGCTTCTCTGAAAACCTGCCAGTCTGTTCGATCAAAACAATCTCTCAGTATGGGGCCACTGTCCTGGCTCCAACATTTAACTTTCTTTTGAACCGGTCTGGAGCGTCTCAGCGGGGGCATGTAAGCAGGAGCCAGGAAGATTGAGATGTGGTCTGACAGTCCTAGGTGGGGGCGGGGTTCGGCTTTGTATGCATCTTTTACGTTCGTGTAAACACGGTCCAGCGTGCGGTCTCCACGTGTCGGAATCGTCACATGCTGATTAAAGCTTGGGAGACAGTCCTTTAGATTCACGTGGTTAAAGTCTCCGGCTACCACGTAAAGAGCCTCGGGGTGTTTGTTCTGCAGCGAGCTGATGATATCATGTAGCTCCTGTAGTGATTCATTAGCATTAGCGTCCGGAGGAATGTAAACAACTGTGATAAAAGTCACTGTGAACTCTCGGGGTAGATAATGTGGCCGACATTTCACTGTTATTTGCTCCAAAGCCTTCGAGCATGAGCTATTTACAACAGTACAGTTCGTGGACCAACTTTTACTCACGTAAATGCACACTCCGCCCCCCCGTGATTTCCCCGTTAGCTCGCTGCAGCGGTCCGCTCGAAAAAAAAGTCTGTCATCCAGCTGGAAGACTGAGTCCGGCGTTTCGCTTGTAATCCACGTTTCTGTGAGGCAAAGCACTGCACACTTCTTCATCTCTTCTGAGGCGCCCGCTCTCAGACGAAGTAAATCCACCTTGTTGTCCAACGAGCGGACATTCGACAGAAAGAGAGACGGCATGGGGAGTTTACCGGCTTTAGCGTTAGCTCGTAGCCTCACCATAACCCCCGCCCGGCATCCTCTCCTCTTAAGCCGGGAGCAGCGCTTCCTCTTCTGCCCGCTGGAACGCCTCTGCTGCAGCTTCCAGGTAGATGACTTTAAGATCTGCATTCTGCCGAGCGTAGCTTTGAGTTTGTTGCTGATTTCTGCTATATTTCGTGGCAAATCCGCTCCTATTCTCATCAGTTCGGTTCGGCTATAGTTCACACGCATAAATCGCGCAGAGTCAGGCACAGTCTGAATTGGGGTAAAACCTGAGAAAGGTACCCACAGTTGAATAAGTTGACTTATAACAGTACTTCTGTGTAAACCCAAAAAGCTAAAATAGTGTGAACACTCAATGACTTGAATACAGATATTTACCTGTAAAATATCTAAAGCTTGCAACTGTTAAACCAGATAAATTGCTACACAGTGAAAACATGACAGGTGTGTTAGAAAAAGATTTTGATCCAAAAGGAATGGCGGACTGCTTGGAGAATGCGTTCGCGCTCCTGGCAGCGTCCTTACATCCATATATGATTCAGACAGAGAGCATGAACCCAAAAGAGTTAGCGGACAATCTGAAGGAGGTTGCAGAAAGTGTGACCTCTACAGAAATCACAAAGTCAAGTTATGAAAAGCTGGCTAAAATTGCAATTTTGCTGAAAGAATCATTCTATAAGGCTGTTGAGAAAACTGATAACCTCAAACAAAGGTTAGACAGCGAAATAGTGTTTGCTCAGGAAATTGAAGAATACGTCCGTCAATTTAAAAGTGAACACGAGGCCCGCATAAGAAAATATCATGAACAGATGTCTCAAGAACAGCAAAATACAAGTGCAGAAATTGATTTGCTGAACAGCAAACTACAAGTACTTGAGGCGTCACTATCTGAAGCAAGGGATAAAGACCGT
>NW_023621069.1:0-5898 GCF_014905685.2 Nematolebias whitei
CATCGCTGTTAAGGGGTTTATTGTCTTTTTTTTTTTTAACCCCGCAGGCACTAAATCTGCTTCTTTTCTGTTTAAGCAGTGGTGGATGTTTTGAGTTTGCAGACAGGCTGGTGGAAACTTCTCCAGGTAGCAGAGAGTTGTTGTGTTTTTGAGTCGTGGAGGATTAATGCGACCCTGCTGAGGTTTTTATCTCAAACTACAAATCAGTGTAATATTCCCGAGGGAGTTATGTTGTATAACAAGGCTGTCAGTGCTTAGTTTATTGCAGGTGACCTTGTGCTTTTTTTATTTTTTTTATTTATTTATCTCCTTTTCAGGGTCTAATTTCTCCCACTGAATCAAAGTCACAGCTCTGCCTCACCAGAACTTGGTCCAGTAACAG
The DNA here is from genome assembly GCF_014905685.2 of Nematolebias whitei. Classification (NCBI taxonomy): domain Eukaryota; kingdom Metazoa; phylum Chordata; class Actinopteri; order Cyprinodontiformes; family Rivulidae; genus Nematolebias; species Nematolebias whitei. Next base: position 383 of record NW_023621069.1, read on the forward strand.
TTCTGTTGAGTTTGAAGGTGATGGGATTTGCAAAGATTTGGAAAATCCACATAGAGGAGAGGAAGATGCATTGTCACTGAAACTGAGCATGGAATAAATTATTTCCTCTGATCTGCCTGTTTGGGCCTCCAGATGGCCACGTCCTGAGTAGTTTGGAAAAAATAAGGCATCCATTATGTTTTCATCCATTATAACCCCCCAGTCTTTAAGACAGCTTGTCCCAGAACTAACCCTGTTTGCTCTCATTTGTCTAGTATTGCACAGGGCTTTAGCAAGTAGTCTCTTCTATTCCTGTCGCTCATGAGATCAGACTGTACAGAGTGGGCGCTTCGTTGCAGACGGAGCTCAATATTTAGTGTCTGCACATAATTGATTTCCAGTAATGATTTTGCCTTGCTCACGCACAGCCGCTGAGAGTTTCCTGTGTTCGCAGGAAGCTGTTATTACCGTACAGCTACAGCAGCTTCATTATCTTGCTTCTCTCACCAGCTAAAGATGTTATGCTGGTTCAGTGCGGGTCGAACAATTGCACCTCGTGGAAAAAAAAACAAACAAAAAAGTTTTCCTTTTGACTTTAAGGCGTGCACGGTTCTGTGTGCAAACGTGAACTTTCTCAAAGCCAATGTGAAAATCCCTGCGAGTGCTGGCGACGTTTAGGCTCGCTCATTATTAGATGCTGCGTGTTAAGGGCGTTGCAGCTGGTGGTTTTTGGAGACCATGACTTGTTCCCAGCCAGGCGCTGCTGCACCCAAGAGGCCTCATGTGAAGCAGGCCTTGCCACTTCCTGTTACGCTCTGTTAGACTAGAGGAGCATTGCACTTGTCACCTCGTTCTTTCGCTCTCTGCGAGTGCAGGCTTGTCTGAAGCCCAAAGGCTACCTTCTCTTCCTTTTAAAGGAATGTTGGCTATTTCATCGGAGCTGCTGTGCTGCTCTTTGCCCCCCTGTCTCTTGCACTTGGATTGTTTTAGGCCTACATAAACTCACCCACATCCACTGCCTGTGAGACGGTTGGTAGGACGAAAAACCTGGGTAGTAACGATTCTTGTCAGCCTCAATGAAGGATGCCCAGCAGCTGGAATGACAGGTAGAGGCACCCACAGTTGAACAGCCTGAGGGTGTCCTAAGGGCCTGGAGCTGTGTTGCTGGATAGCTAATAATTTACTGTAGCTTGGGCACAGACTTCAAAGAGAATGCAGGTATTCTTCTCTGGCTGCAGTTAGTTTGACGAACAGGCAGCAGATAATGAGAGACAGAGCGGACGGGGCTGCTCTTCTCCTCTCCGCGGGTCAGCAGCGAAATCAACTGGTTCGTGTTGAATGAGTTCATCAGGTGAGGTGGGGTGAAGGAACACATGAGCGTGCGGGAGAGTTCCTCGTAAGATGGTTCTGCTGCACTGCACTTATTAAGAAAGGCTGCCTAAAACCCCCACAGCTAATCTCGGTACTGTTCGAGACGACAAGCTGCAACATGCCTACGTATGTTTCTAAGGTTGTTTACACAGATCGGCCATGGATTTATACGTACCAAAGAGATTTGCGAGCTGTGAAAAATCAGATTTTTCCGTCTGTGTGCTACAGTTTGCAGTAGTACAGGGAGTATTAAAGGGGTTAGCTTTAAACAAAGGTTTTAATCAGTTGCTGATTCATGAGTACAGCTTCACTTCACTTGTCAAAAATAGGTTTTTGACTTTTCATGTGGAAAAAAAGTTACTTGAGGTCAGAAGTCTGTTTTTTGCCTTAGAGGTACAGTCAGACAAAACAATTCAGAATTGGTTGCAACATGGAAGGCATGCTGCAACAGGTGCAAGTAATAAAACTAATTGGAGCTGAATTCCATTTTAACAGGTTTCATTTTAGGCTTTTGGCATTTTGATGATTTAAAAAAAAAAATCTACTTTTCTCCCAGTTTTAATGATACATTAAGATTTTTATAAGCAACCTTAAAAGGTACCGTCAGATTAGATCAGTCGCAGTAATTACATAATTTATTCCCAACTTTTTTTTTTTTTTTGTATAATCATTAGTTTTCTAACCAAAACAAAAAGGCTGTTTCAACTGTTTACTATTTGTGCGTCTTTTCTCTACTGTGGATTAATGGCTTCAACAATTAAATTTTTTTTAATGACAAACTTATCAAACTGTCTTTTAATAAGCACGTGTTGACATTAAAGCAGTGGTTTTACATGCAAAGCCAAACACTACACCAGTGTCTCATAACTGGGAGGAGATTTGGCAGTTTTGCAGCAATAAGGTGGCTGTTTTTCCAACGTTCTGTACATCTACCGTATCTTCTTTTGTCTCTTTTGATTGTCACAAACTAGGATACACATGGCCTAGTTTATTATGTTTTAGGACATAACTTATTTAACCCTGTATCTTCAGGTATTTAAACTACACTGTCAGAAGCTATTATAACATGGCTGGACTGTGGTAAATTTGTAAATACTCCTTTAATATTTAAGGAAATCATAATCTTGTCATGGGTTAGCATTTTCAGCTAAAACACTTCTTGAATTTGTTGGTAATTATTCATTTTTTGTTTTAGTTTCCCTCACCACCAACACCCTTCGAATGAAACAATGGCTTCAGGCACAGAGATGTGTGCTGCTGCTAATTCTGCTAGCTGGGGATCCTTAAATTCCTTAATTTTCACCAGTTTAATTAAGTGAAGTTGAAGGGCATGCACATGTTCAAACAGTAAAGCTGAGCTCACCTGTGACCATAGATTTCACTTTATAATCCTTTCAAAATAAACTACAATGGAAAAAGATGCTGAGACACTCAGAAGGAAAATGGGCATAGCATGTGTGTCAAATCAAAACTTAGTAGTGGTGCTTACGTGTCAATAAGGAATGACAGGGAAACAACATGACATGCCACTGCAGGGGCCAGTTAAAAAAACGAGAAATGAGTTACCCGGTAATTTTTTTTAAGTTCCCCTTTTAACTAGACTTCTAGATTTTGAAGATAATTGTCTATCCCTATTAGCTGCTACCCTCTTAGTACTTGTCAAGTAGGAGTTTCCTGCCATTTTCTGCATCCCAGAGTTGCTCTCCCATGCTCCTACCACATCTGTACACATGTCCATGACAGTTGTAGTTGAGAAATTAATCCAGGGTGGCCGGTCCTGCTTTAATTTCTGATGGCCAAGCCATGGTGGTGTGCACAAGCCTTACTGGATATACTGCCTGCTCTACTTGGGACTTCGAAATGCTGCTACTACAATGAAAACCCACCATGTACTTGCTACAAAAGTTTTGTGCATGCTCAAAACTACAATCACGCTCTATCATGTGCAATTTGAAGGGCACTGCATTCTTAATAATCATCCTTAGACCTTGCCAAGATATTGCAAAGACCATCCGCAAGCAGTTGTACGCGTATTACGTCTTGAGCACCACTTGTGTGCCAACAGGTAATATCTGCCAAGCTCATGTAAGCGCATCGATTCCTTTGAGTCAGCTGGGCGATAACCCAGGTAGAAGTGATGCTGAGCGAGGAAAGGAGGAGCCTCAAAGCAGTTACAGGTGGTAGGAAGTGTTACCTTAAATCAGGGATGACATATCATTCAGTGCCAGCTAGGTTTGTGATATCATTTAACAACTGACAACATAAATGCTGAATATGACACTTTGTCTATATTGCACAACTTCAGTGAACTTATTCTTCACATTTGGACCTTGGAATCAGTCACACGGTTTAGCTGGTTTAGCAGCTAAATCTAAACAGGGCATTCAGCTGATGCCCTGGCTGAAACACTGCTTGAGTACAAACCACTTCTATGGCTTTGTCACAGTGAGCAGCTATTCACCTGCCAATCTCCGCCATCTCTCTGCTGTCAGCCAAGGTAAGGCTTCCTGCTCGCAGCATGTGTGTGGTCAGCGTCTGTCTGAGACAAGTGAGTTGTATGTATGCTGTGGTGGACGTTACCCCCCACACAGACAATTAGGCGGCTTCTTCTGGGTCCAGATGAATGCAGTTAGTTTAGCTCCTCATGAATTTTGTGGGAGTTTTTTAACCTGAAGCTGAAGCCGCTTTATGGCTCGCACACACTGTGGAAAAAAAAGAGGCAAATGGAAAGAGCTAGATGCATCTGTTCAGGCTTGAGTCAGAGGGACGAACGGTGAGCTGATGGGATAGAGTACGTTTGTGTGAAGGAAATGGAGAATAAGCTCTTTCATTTGAGGGAAGGAGTGGAAAAAATGAGACTGGACTCAGAAAATGTTTACTCTTGAGGAGTGAAAGATGGGGAGGGCAGTTGTGGGGTGAAAGGTCCTCCAGTCAAGGGAGTGAGTGAGGACCATGTTCTGACTGTATATTAACCCTGTGGGCTTTGCAAACAAAGCATCTTGTATTTGTCACCGTGTAATAAGCATCTGCTTTGCATTTATGCCTCACTTTCTAACACTTAGAATTCTAAATGAGGTATTTCCAATAATGTATAACAATAATAATAACAATTTTTTTCTTCTTCTTTCGGCTGCTCCCTGCGTTAGGGGTCGCCACAGCGAACTAAGTCACGTGAAGACTTGGCAGTTATTTTTACGCCGGATGCCCTTCCTGACGCAACCACAGACACTGAGCTACCACAGCCCTCTGTGTGGAGCAGAGAGCTGCTATCTAGGGTGGCCGGGGAAGCAGATGGAGGGGGTTAAGGGCCTTGCTCAAGGGCCCAGAGTGGGGCGAATGAGGGTGGGGGCATGTGTGGGTGCTTCACCTACCCCACCCACATTTTTGATGTTGTCGGTACCGGGGCTTGATCCGGCGATCTTCCGATCACAGGCCCACCTTCTCTAACCTTTGCGACACCACTTCCAATTTTATATATATATATATATATATATATATATATCCATATATATATATATATATATATATATATAGATATATATATATATATATAACAATAAGATGCAATATTTCTATGTCTTAAACCCAATACCATTCTATAATTTCAGTTTTCAGACAGATTCAGCTTGATTAGGACATTTTCTGATGATTACCACATCTTGTCTTTAATGATTTGAAACGAAGCACAAAGATGAAACATAATGCATTTCTTTGCAAGAATTATCTTTTTTTTTTTTTACAATAGATATTTGTATACCAGATTTTGAAACCTTTGCTGAAAAGTGCATTGGCACGGTGACATACTGAAAATAATTTGAATACCTCTCCAGATAGATCACCTGACGTTGTGATTCATTGTTTTGACTTGGGCCATAACCAGAGAGGGCAAATGTCTGGACTTAGCATCGTTGTAGATACATTATTGGCAAAAAAGTCAGGGCCAGATTTGACCTGAGGCTTAGTTCACTACAACAGTAAGGGCTAGTTATGCAAAAAAAAAAAAAAAAAAAAACATTGATTAATGATAATGTTAATATAAAATTAGAATGTGCAGTGTTTCCCCTATAGTTAGCTTGCCATGGCGGGATGCTCATCTCATCCATGATTTTTGCTGATGGGGGGGACGGAGACATGTCTGAGCGCAGCTTGTACTAACAGTTTTTGAG
>NW_023621070.1:0-521 GCF_014905685.2 Nematolebias whitei
CTTTTAAGAGTTTTTTTTAAGTTTAGAACAATTATTTATTTTCCACAAAAGTTTGGAGGCACCGCCGGGATACGCCTGAGAGTTCGTCCGGCCTACGGAGAATCGGACGAGGCTGATCACCGGACCTCCGACCCTCCAACTAGACTGTCCACAAAAACGCACCACATGGCGAGAGCGTGGCCGACCATTCCAGAATCGAGCACCAATGCCACCACGAGAGCCATGGCCCATGAACCATGAACAGAACTTTCACCCAGGCTCCCAACAATCGGTTGGTCGAAGCCAGGGTCCACCCAGGGGTCGTGGCCACCGAGGCGGGCACTCATCCTGACTAGAAGGGGGCGGTGAGGAAGGTCCGGGTCTCCAAACAGCAAGTACACGCACACACACACCAGCTGTTTCACCTACTGATACCACATGCACCTCCACGTATTTTAAATACACCCAGTCAGCATGTTTGAAGTTACCCATGCTCACAATGCTTGTAAACAATGTTCCACTAAAGTTCTTAGTGGACTCAG
>NW_023621070.1:621-4055 GCF_014905685.2 Nematolebias whitei
GATAATGAAGAAATGTCTCCCACATGCTCCACTGTGTGGCAAGATTATCCACTCCACAGGAGCATCTGGTGTAGCAATCCCAGAGGTAATGACAACTCCTCTGAATGTGATTAACCCTTTTGATCACACTGCCCACTTGCATCAGTTTCTACTCTCACAGACGTGTCCAATAAATCTTCTGGCCAGAGATCTAATTCTTAAATTCAACCTGTCCATCGATTGTAGCCCTGAAGGACTAGTGGTGTCAAAGTCTACACACTCAGTGGACACTTTGGTGACACTAGTGCCTGATCTGCTGTTTGTATTTGAATGGTCCCTCACTGATGAGAGTCAGCGTGTAGCCTTGCTCTCTATGGCCAAAGATAGACTTCCACCTTCATGCACATTCATGCATGAACAACAGCTGCATTGCACTGCTCGTGTTACTTCAGACCCAGCTGATCAGCTAGGAGATTCATTCATGCAAACACCACCAACTGACTTACATACTACAGATATCTGCTGGACAAAGACCACATGTTTCCTGTTGACATGCCTCACAGATGATGTCACACCACAAACATGCTATTTCACAGTACCTGACTCATTTCCTCATGTTTCTCTTGCTAAACCTCCTGAAGCTCAGTGGCGCTCTTTAGGCCCTCTAGCACTGAGAGCCCATTGTGCATCTGACTGGCAACCACTTGACACTTGTTTTTACTCTCCTGCTCTGGAGATGTACAGACAACCACTTATTTCATCACTTCCGGTCACCCCATTCAAAGAAGTGATTGACACCTCTGCATGACTAACACTGCCTACGATGACTTCAGACAACCCAGACCTCTCTGCTGTTCCACCCACATTGTGGGCCCAGACAAAGTATGATGTAGGTCTGATAAAAGGTCAGGAGCCCATCCAAATTACTCCTAAATCTTCTTATCGACCAAAAATACCACAGTATCCACTGAAACCTGAGGCAGCCTCAGGCATTACACCTGTTTTTCACTCTCTTCTGGAAGCAGGTGTAATCGTTCCTTGTCCCACTTCACCTGTGAGAACTCCAATTTTTCCAGTGAAAAAGATCCGCCCCACTCCTCCTGATGAGTGGCGGTTTGTTCAGGATCTTAGAGCTGTAAATGCTGCAGTTCAAGCTCGTGCACCGATCGTCCCTAATCCTTATGTGATCTTGTCTCAAATACCAACTGGCTCCACCCACTTTTCAGTCATAGACCTGGCCAACGCTTTTTTTAGTGTCATTGTGCATCCAGACAGCCAGTACTGGTTTGCATTTGAGTTTTTAGGAAAGTCTTACACCTTTACTCGCCTTTGCCAGGGCTATTGTGAGTCTCCAACTATTTTCCACCAGGCTTTGAGAGATAGTCTGGCAGGATTCAGTCTTCCACCTGATTGTGCACTTCTTCAGTATGTTGATGATCTTCTTTTGGCTGCTCCTGATGCACAAACATGCAAAACACACACAATCCGCCTCCTGCAGTATCTAGCTGCAGAAGGACACAAGGCCTCGTTGTCTAAACTACAGTTTGTGTTGCCACTGGTTACATTTCTGGGTCACAGAATCTCTGCAGAAGGAAGAGAGCTGGCTCCTGCGCGTGTTACAGCCATTGTCGCTCTTCCTCTTCCTGAAACAAAAAAGCAGCTCATGTCATTCCTAGGGTTATGCAGTTATTGTCGACATTTCATTCCAAACTACGCAGAACTTGAAACACCACTCCGCGCTGTTTGTCATGAAAAAGGCCTTCAAATGAGCTCTAAATTCACTTGGACACCACCTGCACTGTCCGCATTTGAGACTCTCAAATTACAGCTGCAGAAAGCCCCCACCTTAGGAATTCCTGATCCAACCCGCCCATTTGTGCAGGCGGTGGATGAAAGGGAGGGATGCATGACATCAGTTTTGTTGCAAAGGCATGGTGACCTCATGAAACCTGTGGCCTACTTTTCATCAAAACTTGATCCAGTTGCTGCAGGACTCCCACTTTGCTTGCGCGCTGTTGCAGCAGTAGAAAAATCTGTATTGGCCAGTAGAGACATTGTGGGGTACTCTGATTTGACCTTGCTTGTACCACACGCTGTCACTCACATTCTAAACGAGCAAAAAACTGCTCACTTGTCTACAGCGCGTTGGTTAAGGTACCACACCACTCTTCTTGACATGCCAAATATCACCATCCAACGTTGCAACGTTTTAAATCCAGCTACACTCTTACCTTCACCTGTCGAAGGCACACCACATGACTGTTTAGCTGAACTTGAAGTGCTTTGCACACCTAGACCTGACTTACAACAAGAACCTCTTGAACACCCAGACTGGGAACTCTTTGTAGATGGCTCATCTTCACGTGATCCTAACACTGGCTCTATTCACAGCGGTTATGCAGTTGTAACTTCCTCTTCCACCATTGAGGCTCGTTCATTGCCTCCTTGTTCAGCTCAGGCCTGTGAACTCATAGCCTTGACCAGAGCTTGCCAACTCTCTGAAAACAAATCTGTCAACATCTTCACTGACTCTCGCTATGCTTTTGGTGTTGTACATGATTTTGGAGCTTTGTGGAAACATCGTCACTTCCTTCGTTCAGATGGACAGCCCATCTTGAACCACAAACTTGTTGCTAATCTTTTAGAAGCAATCACACTTCCCAAACACATTGCTGTAGTAAAATGTGCAGCCCATACCCGAAACACTGACCATGTCTCTAGGGGCAACGCAGCTGCTGACATAGCAGCTAAATCTGCTGCTACCACACCTCCTGAAAGGATCCACCCACTTCCTCTTATGATCTGCTCATCATCTCAGACTACAGCCTCACCTGACTCATTCACCATCACAGACATGCAAAAACTCTCAACACCTTCTGAGCGAGCAGAATGGAAACGCCTTGGAAGCACGTTCACTAATGATATTTGGCTAGGTCCAAACAACAACCCCTGCCTACCTCGACATTTCTTTCATTCTTTTGCTGTTTTAACGCATGGTGGAGACCATGTGTCAAAGGGGGGAATGTTAAGAGAAATGGACACACACTGGTTTACTGTGAAATTTTTGAAAGTTGCTGAACAGTACTGTGACTCATGTCTGATATGTGCCACTCACAATATTTCAAAAACAATAAAAACCACAGCACCAGGTGCACACAAGACAGTGACTGCTCCTTTTCAACATCTAATGATTGATTTTATTGAATTAACGCCTGTTTTAAACAAGAAATACTGCTTGGTTGTTGTCGATATGTTTTCCAAATGGGTTGAAGTTTTCCCCACAAAACATGCAACAGCAAACACAGTAGCAAAGATTTTACTGACGGAAATCATTCCACGATGGGGAATCCCCCAGAGAATTTCAAGTGATAATGGGTCCCACTTCGCAAATGAGATCATGAGTGAAGTATCCACGACCCTACATTTTGACCTGACAAAACACTGTGCCTACCACC
>NW_023621070.1:4155-5898 GCF_014905685.2 Nematolebias whitei
AATGGTACTTTGAAAAACAAACTGGCCAAACTTTGTGAGGACACAAAACAGAACTGGGTCACATGCTTGCCTATTGCTGTTATGTATATGAGGATGCGGAGACGAGCTAAATTTCGTCTTAGTCCTTTTGAAATCCTTTTTGCAGCTCCTCCCAATCTGGGAGTTGGACCGACAACTGATCCCACCAGAGATCTTAAACACTGTGATCATAACATGATGAACTATTGCATTGAACTAACCAAACACTTAACATCCATCAGGTCTCAGGTGCAGGGAGGACTCCCTACACCTGCGCAAAAGCAATTGCACTGTATTTCTCCTGGAGACTTTGTTATGATTAAATGTTTCAGGAGAAGGCGCTGGAACTCTCCCAGGTGGACTGGACCATTCCAGGTTTTGCTGACCACCCACACGGCTGTGAAGGTGGCTGAGAGAACTACTTGGGTCCACGCCTCCCACTGTAAGCTGTTCAAAGGGATCACTCCACCATCAGGAGAAGACCAAAGGAGCAAAGGACAGGAAAGACCAGGGCAACTGCCCGAAGAGTCACTCAGCACCAACGGGTAGCTGAGGCAGCGGTCTGTTAGGCCACGACCAAACCTAACAGAACCAGGACAGCACACTCACTGGCGTCAAAACCAGGTGAGGCAGCGTCCCCATTGCCCCTCTTCAACCGGACGGAAACCAGGATATCAAGAACTAGCCCAGAGGAAAAGAAGCACCAGAGCTTAAGAGCTGGGTGCCACCGCGGGTGCAACAAGTATCGGAGTCTGAAAGGCTTGATACCCACGAGGAATCTACGCCACTCACATTCACCACCCACTGATAGAGCTCAGGCTCACAGTGAGGGCGGCGGGGTACCTAGACCCTCCAACTGATCAGGCAGGCAGAACAGATAGACGTTTGATACCCAACAGACAAACAACCATCATGAACTCCATGCGGTACCAGTGGAAACTTTTTGCATTCTTTGCATACATTTCCGTTTTAGTTGTTGGTTTTATTTTCCTCTTACAACACTTTTGTTTTAAGATAAAATGAAAATTCGTTTTACAGTTAGAGAACATCAATCCATTCTTGAGATTGACACATCCTGCACCGATGACATCTTTGTAATTGACTTTGACAGAGGCGGACACTCCCTGATGACTGAAACTTCACCCATTCCATCTAGACTAGAATTCCTAGATTTAGTAGTCTTAGTCGTCCAAAGTTGTATTCTTAGGCTTAGACCAGAAGACCATGAGTACACTGGACAACATTTCCAGAACTAAAAGACATTTTTTAATCTTTCATATTTTGGTTTTATGCTTTAAATAAAAATTTTATGTTTTCTTCTTTTTATATTTTATGTTAATACTTTTTGACTAAAACAGTATGCCCTCCTTTATGTTCTTTGTATATTTTCATGTTTTGAATTAAATTGAAGTTTCTTACCTGTACGCATAAGCTTTTAAACAGGGTCTGTAACCCAAAAAAAAAAAAAACAGCTCTTGCAACTTCCATTTGAAGTTTATGATGGTCCTGTGCCAAACCACAAGTGATGCACTGAACTTGATGTTTATCCCTTTCAAAGTCTATACTTATATATATATATTTTATTCACCTTGTTTTCTTATTTTGTTGTTCCTTTGGAACAAAAGGGGGGAAAATTGTGAAAAAATTAATAAACTAACATGTATTGTTTAAATATTATTTTAATCCATGCTCATTCTGCAGACTTTCAAAGTTGGTGTGTGTATG
>NW_023621071.1:0-5897 GCF_014905685.2 Nematolebias whitei
ACATGTGTGTGTGTAGAGACAGAGAGAATGTGCTCTCCACTTCCTTCAATTAAATGTAAGTTTCTTACAAATTTTTAGCTGCTCTTCAGCTGTTTTTTTTGCTAATTTCATCTTTTTCCAGATAATTTCCATTTTTTGTGCTAATTTCTGCTTCGTTCAGCCTAATTGGGCAAATGTGTGTTCTTTCTGCTTTCTTCTGCTAGTTTAAGCTTGTTCTACCTTTTCACCTACTTTTTTTTAGCATTTCTTTAGCTAATTTCAGCTGTTTTCAAATAAATTCAAGTTTTTTTTGTGGTAATTTCTGCTTCTTTCAGCCTAATTAACTTCTTTCTGCTAATCTTAGCTTGTTATGCTCCTTTCAGTTTATTTCTGCTAGTTTCAGTTATTTCAGCTATTATTTAGCTGTTTTATGCTAATTTTAACTTTGTCAGTTAAATTCACATTTTTGGCACTAATTTTAACTTTTTTCAGCCGAATTCAGCAAAAATGTGTTCTTATCACTTCATTATGGGAATTTAAGCTTCTTTCTTAATTTTTAGCTAATTTTCAGCTGTTTTTATTTATTTATTGCAAATTTTGGCTTTTTCAAAAAATAACCACTTTTGGTGTTCATTTATGTGTTTTCCATCTAATTCAGCAACTATGTCTTCTTTATACTTTCATTTCATAATTTATGTTTGTTCTTCCATTTCAGCTACATTTTAGCTAATATCAGCTGTTTTTCAGCAATTTCTTCAGCAAAAAAGCATTCACGCTGCATTTCACAGGAAATGCATTTTCTCTAGAGTCAAATCATTTTATGGGTGTGTCACATGTTAATTGTATGATAGAATAATAGTTATTTATTTATTCATTATATCAGAGTTTCTGTTTCCTAACAAGATTAAAAGTTAGCACAAATAAACGTTTCCTGTTTGCTGATGCTGAGCCCGTCTCAGTGTGTGTAAATCCTGCTTGTTGTCACAGTCTGGTGTAGTTAAGGAACATCTTTGTCTGCTAATGGAAGATAAGTTGCTGAGAGTGAGATGAGCGGTGTGTGTTGGTGCAAAGGATATGCTCAATTTCACAAGAGAAAAACACTAAAAGCGTCCTCTCAATCAGATTCACCCCTCTCCATCTTCTGTTTTCCTTTTTTTTTTGTTTCTCCCAGGAGCTTTCACCATTAATTCTGAATTGTTTAGCTTTCCTACCTTCACACTTTGTTGCTTTCATTATGCTAACACCGAACTCGTGGCAGCTTGATAATTCCTCTTTACTTTATTCTTTTCTTTTTATTTTAACACCGGATTGAAGACGCTCACCTGCTTTTCCTTCTGCTGCCACTTCTGAAAAATTGGTTTCTAGAGATCCCATCAATCAAAGGAAGGCAGGGCAGCATGCCCGTGTTACAGAAAACCATAAAGATAGTCAATATTGTCAGGGAAAGGGAGAAAAATAACCCATTTGTCTCATGTACTGAATCAAATGTTTAAACCTCTGAAAGTGATGATAAATGTCGAAATAAGTGCAGTACTGAATGAGTGAAAAGGGCGTGATTAACAACAGATTATGGGTTTATCTTGTGCTTCAGATTCATGATGTTGGTATATGAATATGTTTACAAAAGTCATAAAAAACTGCATGACTTAAGAAAAACTTCTCAACAGTAGATGAAAAATCGACTACTGTAGTCCCTCATTTATCACAGGGGATCTGTACCCTGAAGCCCCGCGATAAGTGAAAAACCATGGAGTAGGAAAAGTAGTACAAGTAGTAAGTAGTAGTTTATTTAATAAATAAACATATATATATATATATATATATATATATATATATATAGAGAGAGAGAGAGAGAGATAGAGAGAGAGAGAGAGAGAGAGACATGTCGCGATAAACAATAAATCAATTAATCGCATGATAAATTAAAATGAGGTCGATCATTTTCATTTATCAGCTTTATCGTTTTTTCGTGTCTCTCTCTTTCTACTGAAGACACCGGATGACAAAAGGCTCATCTCCTGTGCTCTGACCTTTCCCTTTCTTCTTTCTCTTTAAAATATGTTTTAACTGTCCAAAATGGCGTTTTTGGATCTTTAAAAGCAGCTAAGCTGAGAAGCTAAGCTACGAGCTAAGCTAACAGGCTGACCTCGGGAAACCTCTGTCTTGTCGAAGCTCCAAAATTCACGGTTGAAACCCGTGCCTTTGTCTAAAAAGCTGTTTTTCTCTGCAAAAAGAAGCTGAAAACTTGTTTACTGGTTGTTTATTAAAAGCTTTGTGTGAAAAATGCTATGCTAAAGAGCTCAAACCACAACGAGCATCCACCATTTTGAGAGCTGCAAAAAGGAAGGAGACAGCCCATGTCACGTCATGGGGCCTCCCTCCCATTTTTCTTAAGAGACACGCTGCTCGCTCCCTCACTATCCATCCTTTGCTTCAAATGGTCTTATAATGCCATCCGGTGGTCAAAAAAACATGTTTTAAACTCTTCCTACACTCTTGCAATATTCTAAACAATGTTTCTAGACTCTCTAAAAGTGCACAGAATGTCATGATTTCAGCTCTCTGCCTTCGGCTGCTGTCTGTCACCTGCCAGCGTTCTCGGCCACGCCCACTTCTCCACTGCAGAGCGTAGATAAGATACGCTGCAGGAGGAAAATTCTCAACTTCTTCTGCAGCTATGGGCTGCACAAAGGTGCAGCAGGTGCTAAATAATTTAAAATAATTTATTTTAAATAAAAATTCCATGCTGATTGTGCGGCTCATCCATCAATCAGCCAATTGTGTGTCGTGTCAATCAAACTTAGAAAAACTGCGATAACGTGAGTCTGCGAAAAATGAACGCGAAGTAGCGAGGGACTATTGTAAATGCAAAACCATAGAACTGATTACTTTTCTTTTACCCAGTATGAGTATTTTTCTCCCCTTTACTACTTATGCTTTTCAGTTCTATCTTCTCCTCTGTCCAACACAAAAGGTTTCCCCAGTTACAAAGAACCCACTAAGATAACTTCCAGAGCAGATTAAATGTTTCCCTGGCCTCTTTTAGCAGTGGCAATTAGAATTTCATTAGCGAGCATAATGGCACTGATTTCAGACACAACAATGAAAAAGAAATTACAACAGAGACTCTGAAGGCTGGTTTGAAACCAGAAGAATACAAATGAACTTCTTTGCTCTGTAAGATGGCTACAGGTTAAAACCCCCGCTGCCTTCACTGTGTTCTGCCTGTCCTTGAGTATGAAGCTGGAAGCGCTGGTGAGCTTTCTTCCTGCATCGCTTTATGAGATTTGCTTCTTTAAGCCTATAATCACGCATTTGCCTAATTTCCTATGTGGGGGATTGGATTAAATGTAATAACAACATTGAGAAGTTCATGCTGAGCAGTTTATTAGTTTTCTAACATTGAGGTTGATTAGCTGGGCATAAAAAAAACTGATTTGATTTGCTTAAACCCAAAAAACATAAAGTGCAGAAAATAAAAGTTTCCTTATATGGGCTATAGAAAATGTTTTAATCTGTCCAATGTAGTATGCCTCTTAGTGAGAAGGTTGCCGGATCAAATCCCAGCTGGTTAACTTTCTGGGTGGAGTTTGCATGTTCTCTCTGTGCATGCGTGAGTTTTCTCCAGGTGCTCCGGTTTCCTCCCACAGACCAAAAACATGCATGTTAGACAGACTGGCAACTCTAAATTGTCCTTAAGTGAGAGTGAGAAAGTGAATGGTTGTTTGTCTCTATGTGTGTCTGTGATGGGCTGGACACCTGTCCAGGGTGTCCCCCGCCTCTCACACAATGACTGCTGGACATGGGCACCAGTGACCCCCGTGACCCGAAAAAGAAGGAGCGGGTAACGATAATGGATGATGGATAGATGGATGGAAACTAATATGGAAAAGCTGTGTGTCAAAAACTAGGTCCACCTAATGATTCAGCAGCCTGTAGAATTTCTTTTAGCAGAAATAACTCAAGAGTTCTGTAAGACATCAGTCTCTCAGATCGTCACAGAGGATTCTTCTTTATAATATTGCTTCCGTTCAGCAATTTTTGCAGGTATTTGTTGTTAAGCTGGGGCAGCTGAGGCCGAGTGGTTAGTCATCCTCCAAAGGGAAAGTTGGGAGTTTGATTCCACCAGCAGTCACATTCTGAAGTGTCCCTGGGCGAGACATTGAACCACTCATTGCCTCAGATGTGTGTCACATCGGTGTATGAATGTGATAAAGCACTGATTATTCTTTGTATAGATACAGTAGAGTGGTGTATGAATGGGTAAATGAGGGCACAGATTGTAAAGTGCTTTGAGTACTTTGATAAGATAGAAAGGTGCTATATAAGTACTGTCCATTTACCATTTAAGGTCCCACTACAGCCTTTCATTTGAGGAAAGATCTTGATTTTAAGCATCCCATTTGACTCTGGAATATTTTGACCTACAATGGTATTCATGGTTGATTGATGACTGCAAGGTGTTCAAACTATCAGCCTCCCACCACCGTGCATGTCTGCTGGTATGAAGCGATTCTGCTGATACACTGTTGAGTTTTTACTTAACACACTGGTGTGTAGTATGCCAAATATTTCTCATTTGGTATCATATGTCCAAAGAATGTTCCAGAAAATATCTGATTTTGTTGTGCTGCCATTTTCTTTTTAGAGAGAAGGGGATTTCTTCTGCAATCCTTCCAAACAAGCTATACTTGTTTAGACTTGTTCTAATTATCCCGTCATGAACTTTAACCTGCTAAATGAGGTCTGTAGAGTCAGAGAACAGCTCCATTTCTCAAGTTCTGAAATGCAAAATCAAGAGTAGACTTTCTTTTTTTCATGACTCAAGCTGTAAACTAAAATGATATACATTTATAATCATGTTATACCAAAATGTATGAACAAAAACAATGTTTGTAACCAAAAAGTCAAGACTACAATTGGGAAAAGTTAAAATTAAAAGTCACAAAGCAGCATGCTACAGATGGAGCATGAGGAAATAATCTCTTCCGCTCTTTATAACCCACAACACTGGTCCACTTTGTTTGCATGATTAACAGGAGAGATCAATAAGCACTGGCCCTTTACGGAACAGAGTGTAACATTGTAACCCTACCTCTGTGCCCTTGCTATCCCAGAGCTAATTATGTGATATGATCAATACACGGATGAAAGGGGATATTGGTGCTTCTTGTGGCGATTCTGTGGCACAAGTCTAGTAAAATAAAATAAAAATCTATCCCTGGTGCAACTAATAAACACCCCTATTCTTAGCAGCCACCAGGCGATGACGTCCATGTTATCTATTTCCTTTGGCAAAGAGATACAAAAAAAATGACACTGTTTATTTTCCCTACGGGAAGAAGTTGCTAATGTATTAGAGTGTGTGTTTGTGTGTATACAGCTGGGATAGGAAGTGTTTGTGTGTATGTTGGGGGTAGGTTATGATTCGGCCGTAGCGCCTCTCCCTCAACCCAGATCGTTATCTGTTCACGACCAACAGGAAGCAGCCACAAGCAGTCCACCACAGCAACAACACAAATTAGAATCTTGGCAGCAGCAGTGCTCTGAAAAACGCCCAGCGTGTAACGAGGTAAGTGTTGTTAATGACAGCGGTCAATAAGGAGAGATGGCAGCCAATGCCTGAAAACAAAAAGAAAAGGAGATTCATACAAAAAGCAAGGCATGCTGCCCACCTTTGCTATTGTTAGACTAAGACCATTTTCTGTTGAGAAACAACACGTCATTCGATCAAATGTTGAACATGTACTGAGAAGAGTATGCAAGGTCAATGGCTCTCAACCAAAACTATACCAAAATGTAGCTTCATATGTATAAGACTGGCAGAGTTAGAGCCATTTATGTGTTGGCTAACGCTAACTGGCGGTGATGGTCAGTTTGAATTGAACTGAGGCCAACGCTAAAGGTACATAATCATC
>NW_023621072.1:0-5897 GCF_014905685.2 Nematolebias whitei
CCCAAGCTGCAGGAGAAGCTTCCTCCTGCAGCTGATCAGCTGATCTCTTCTCTGCAGCAGTTTAGAATATTGCAAGACTGTAGGAAGCGTTTAAAATGTCTTTATATATATAAATATAAAATAAGCTACTACTTACTACTTGTACTAGTATTCCTACTTTGCAGTTTTTCCACTTATCTCAGGGGTACGGCTTTAACGTGATAAATGGGGGACTACTGTACATAGACTTTAAGTTGGATAACCCCATCTATAAGTTACAGTATCATGTCATATATGTACTTAAGAAATAATTAAAAGGAGCTGATAACCCCCAGACTGTCCTGTGTGGCACGGCTTCATGCTCCTGTGCTCACCACCTCAGTGCAAGTAAAGGTAATGTCTTATGGTATCCCTTCACTTTATTCACCATTACTATTTCCCTTCAAAGTGCTGCTGGTAAATGCACCAATGCTCATTCAGTTATCATGGTAGCATTTTGTTCTTGAGGTTTACATTTATTTTATGTGTAAATATTGCAGCTACACGTTGTCAGGTCATATTTTCTCTTTACACTAATGAAACAAATTGGATATTGTTATGACTCGGGGAACCCAGAGTTGTATGAGACAGACACAGGTGGGTACAAAAGTAACTGTGTTTATTATTTACAGTGGACAATATACAGTTGCTTCTCTGCAGCTCCTGGAAGAGAAAGGAGATGCTCAGGGGAGGCCGGCAGGTAAACAGGTAATATGAATGTGATGTTTCTCTCTTACAGGTTTCAAGATGTCTTTGGGTCCAACTCCAAACCCATGGAAGAGCTCCAGAGAGAGACCAGTCCAAGGGTCCAACAGGACAAGCGAGGATGGCAACTGGTGGCAGGTAAGGCACAAAGAGAACCAAGACAAGACACGGGGAGAACCAGGGCAGGACCAAGGGAACCAGGACCGAAGAGACAGGATTGCCGAGGATAAGAAAAGTTGGTAAGTATATTTACTTAATGTAAACGTACAGGCCGGAGGCACAAATACCATTGATGGTCAATGCTCCAGCAAAGAGTAACACTGGAATGTAGCCTTATGTAGTGATTGACTCTCATCAGGTTGATGGCCGACAGCTGTAGACAATCAGCAGCCATCTTGGACGAGGAGCTGCAGACAGTGGTACTCTTACAAATATGGCATAACTGACAATAATGTATTGATGACAAATTGTTTGCATGAACTAGCAGAGCCAGAACTAGTTGTATTTGCCTCTCAGCATATAACTTTAATTTCTTGTTCTCAGCATGCATTTACACTTGTAGCACTGCATGGGAAACTGTATCATCAGCCAAATAATTACAAGTACAGCCTCTCATTCAAGGTCATGATGGCAACTTAAGTATGAAAGGGTTCCTACAGGTGAGGTCTGTCTTTTTTTTTACATTTTAAGCAGGTTACTGAAATCACCTCTATGCAAATTCTAAACAAAACTATTGCAATTTATGCACTCGAAGGAAATAAGAGCTACTCACTTGGCGGCACCTTGAAGTTTGTTATATTACATGACCTGGAGCTGTGTTGAGTCAAATAAGTATGTTTAATTTAAATAGTTAAATGAATTAAAGCTTAAAACTACTATGGGTAATAGCGTATTTTAATGTCCATCTGCATTTACATATAAAAGTGCTGTATGTTTATAATTTAAAAAAAAAAGAAAAGAAAATGTTGTTTCAACACAGATTTTGAAGCTTACCAGAAAGTATACACTGACTTCACTGTAAGTCCTGCAAGACAGAGTGCAACAAACCCCAACTGGCTTGAGACAAGAGTTAAAAACAGTTCATTTTCCCTCCTGTACTATTTCAGGCTATTGTATAGAGGACACTAGACTTTTCTTTGTCATGATTTATGGCAAAGTAAGAGCCTTGTTAAAGGATCTCCAATTAAATACATATATTTTTTACCTGGTCAGGCTTACAGCCTCTCTCTTTGAGTGGTTCTGGAAACCCATTTAGGTCAGAGAAGCCTCCAATGACCACCTATCTAAATCAGATGGAGACTTTCCTCAGTATGAAAGGTTCCCTGCCCCTCATCTTTTGTAGTGAAACATTTCTTTGCACTTCTCACTCTGCAAATTATATGTAGTCCCCCTCAGTGCTGTTGCTTTTAAGAAGTTTTTTTTTTTTTTTTTTTTGTCTTATTTAATGTGTCAAAATCACCCTTTCCACTTTACAGTGACCTTAAAAACCTTTTTGGAAAGCTTTTAGGCATTTTATTTATTTATCTATTTTCAACTTTTGATAAATGTAAGTTTTGACCTTGAAAAGACAAACTGGGGTTATTCAAGTGTACAGTATTAATAGTTTTATCTACTACTATCTACGGGCATTAGTATGGGCACGTTGTGGAGGGGGGGGGGGGGTGTAAAAGAAAAAATAAAATAAAATACTGCCCAAACAATACAAAGCTAAAATATCAACAAGTTAGAAAGTAGTACCAGTTACATGATGCATTCCTGCCGATTTTCTGTATTACCTCATAATAATGATGATTATTATTATTATATGGCCGCGCTCAGAGCAGTTGCAGCTTCACAGGCTCCCGGTACCATCCCAGTTTTTAGAAGTTTTGATATTGACTCTGTGCCTGACTCTGCGCGATTTATGCGTGTGAACTATAGCCGAACCGAACTGATGAGAATAGGAGCGGGTTTGCCACGAAATATAGCAGAAATCAGCAACAAACTCAAAGCTACGCTCGGCAGAATGCAAATCTTAAAGTCATCTACCTGGAAGCTGCAGCAGAGGCGTTCCAGCGGGCAGAAGAGGAAGCGCTGCTCCCGGCTTAAGAGGAGAGGATGCCGGGCGGGGGTTATGGTGAGGCTACGAGCTAACGCTAAAGCCGGTAAACTCCCCATGCCGTCTCTCTTTCTGTCGAATGTCCGCTCGTTGGACAACAAGGTGGATTTACTTCGTCTGAGAGCGGGCGCCTCAGAAGAGATGAAGAAGTGTGCAGTGCTTTGCCTCACGGAAACGTGGATTACAAGTGAAACGCCGGACTCAGTCTTCCAGCTGGATGACAGACTTTTATTTCGAGCGGACCGCTGCAGCGAGCTAACGGGGAAATCACGGGGAGGCGGAGTATGCATTTACGTGAGTAAGAGTTGGTCCACGAACTGTACTGTTGTAAATAGCTCATGCTCGAAGGCTTTGGAGCAAATAACAGTGAAATGTCGGCCACATTATCTACCCCGAGAGTTCACAGTGACTTTTATCACAGTTGTTTACATTCCTCCGGACGCTAATGCTAATGAATCACTACAGGAGCTTCATGATATCATCAGCTCGCTGCAGAACAAACACCCCGAGGCTCTTTACGTGGTAGCCGGAGACTTTAACCACGTGAATCTAAAGGACTGTCTCCCAAGCTTTAATCAACATGTGACGATTCCGACACGTGGAGACCGCACGCTGGACCGTGTTTACACGAACGTAAAAGATGCATACAAAGCTGAACCCCGCCCCCACCTAGGACTGTCAGACCACATCTCAATCTTCCTGGCTCCTGCTTACATGCCCCCGCTGAGACGCTCCAGACCGGTTCAAAAGAAAGTTAAATGTTGGAGCCAGGACAGTGGTCCCATACTGAGAGATTGTTTTGATCGAACAGACTGGCAGGTTTTCAGAGAAGCTGCTGAAAATGGAGGTTCGCTTGATCTTGACCAATACACATCCTCAGTTCTGGGTTACATTAGTACATGTACTGACACAGTCTCCACTATCAGAAATGTTAAAAGCTACCCAAACAGAAAACCTTGGCTGAATGCAGAGGTGCGTACCCTGCTGGAAGCCAGGAACACTGCCTTCAGGTCTGGAAACTCAGAGGAGCTGAGTAGGACAAGAAAAGAGCTGGTTGCTGGTATTAAGAGGGCCAAGGGCACATATGCAAAGAGGATCGAGGGTCAATTCATCTCACAAGATCCTCGGAGCATGTGGAGGGGCATTAAGTGCATAACAGATTATAAAGGAAGGAGTGAACAATGTCCCAAAGACCCATCTCTGCCTGATGCCCTCAACAAGTTCTATGCACGCTTTGAAGACCCGAACAGACCACCCAGCACCAGACTCACCTCACCACCGGATGAAGAGCATCTCAGCGTGACCTCAGCAGAAGTAAGGAGTACCTTCAGGAGGATTAATCCGCACAAAGCAACTGGCCCAGACAACATCCCCGGAAAAGTGTTGAAGGAATGTGCTGATCAGCTCTGTGAGGTGCTGGCAGACATCTTTAACACCTCACTTACCCTGGAGACAGTTCCCACCTGCCTGAAGACTGCCACCATCATCCCAGTCCCAAAAAGCTCTACAGTGACTGGTCTGAATGACTATCGGCCAGTGGCCCTCACCCCGATAGTCGCTAAATGCTTCGAAAAACTGGTCATGACTCACATCAAAACAACCATCAACATCAACGAGGACCCTCATCAGTACGCATACCGTGAGAACCGATCAACAGAGGATGCAATCTCCTCTGTGGTCCACACTGCACTCAACCACCTGGAGCAGAAAAAATCTTACGTCCGTATGCTCTTTGTGGACTTCACATCCGCCTTCAACACCATGATCCCCCAAACCCTGATGGACAAACTATCCACACTAGGACTAAGCCCCTCCATTTGCAACTGGGTACTAGACTTTTTAACAAACAGACCACAGTTAGTGAGGATCCACAACCTCTCCTCCTCCACCATAACCCTCAGCACTGGCTCTCCTCAGGGATGTGTGTTGAGCCCTCTCCTGTTTACTCTGCTCACATATGATTGTGCAGCTACCCATCCAGGCTGTCACATTGTAAAGTTTGCAGATGATACAGCGGTGGTGGGATGCATCACAAACAATGATGAGTCCAGTTACAGGCAAGAGGTGGAACACATGGAGAGCTGGTGCAGAGAGAATAACCTTCACATCAATGTGAAGAAGACAAAGGAGATGATTGTGGACTTCAGAAGGAACAAAAACACCTACACCCCCCTGAACATAAGAGGATCTGCGGTGGAAGTGGTCTCCAGCTACAAGTACTTGGGTGTACACATGAATGACAACCTCAGCTGGAGCAACAACACCACCAGCCTGATCAAGAAAGCTCATCAGAGACTCTACTTCCTCAGACGGCTGAGGCGAGCTGGTCTGGGAAGCTCAGTCCTCACCTCCTTCTACAGGTGTGCAGTGGAGAGCATCCTGTGCTCCAGCATCAATGTGTGGCATGGAGGCTGCACAGCTGCAGAAAGAAAAGCTTTGCAGAGAGTGGTGAAGGCTGCACAGAAATCTGTTGGAATCAGTCTCCCCACCATCACAGACATCTACACCTCCAGATGCAGGAAGAGGGCCACCTGCATCATGAAGGACCCCACCCACCCAGCACACACACTTTTTGCCCCACTCCCCTCAGGAAGGAGGTTAAGGAGCATTAAGTGTAGAACCACTAGACTGAGGAACAGCTTCTACCCTGAGGCTGTTAGACTCATGAATCTCTAACTAGAATAATCACTGTGAAAAACCATATCATGTTGCTGCTGATCTGTTTCATGTTGCTGCTGATCTGTCTCAATGTTGATGTGTTCATGCGTGCACATCTGCTCACAGACTCATGTTCATGTTTGTGGTGATGTTCAATGTTTTATGTTATGAGTGCTTAGTGTATATTTAGTTGATGCATTTCTTAGTTCATATCTTAGATGTTATTACTGTTTTTCTTATACATTTTATTGTTGGATGTAACTGGGACCTTGTGTACATAATTTCGCTCCACCACATGTACCACATGAGGTGCGAATGACAATAAAGAAACTCTGACTCTGACTCTAACTCTGACATACATACACATATACATATACATACATACATATACATATATACATACATACATATACATATA
>NW_023621073.1:0-5893 GCF_014905685.2 Nematolebias whitei
CTGTAGTGAACCAGATAACCTCAAATCTACCAGATGGACAGAGACTGTTATTTTCATTGATCTGAATAAGTCTGAACCATCTGATGAACTTTCTTTCTTGAATTAATCAAGCAGAAAAGACAATTCTTTATAATCATTACTGTCTTACAAATGTTTTGATAATCAAATTGTGTTAGTTCACTCAATGCTTTACAGGTTGAAAAGAACTACTAATTTTTATTTTTACATAAACAGTAAGTAATGATTTTTGTTCCTCATTCAGAGAAGAAATCACCTGAATATGCCTTTCTTGATTTTCTGTCTGAAATGAGCAAGCTGTCGTAAGTATGTTAAAGGTTGGTTTTCGGTCAACTAAAATGTTTACCGAGAAAAATGTCATGTTTTACTATTTGAAAAGATTACAAAGTGTGAGACTCCACGAAGTCTGCTGTTGCTGCAATAATCTTTTCTGTATGTTGTAAACAATCCTTGACTTATGATAACATCTTACGTCACAAATCCACTCCTCTTTCTGGTCCTTCCACGAATCAGAAAGCTCTAAATTGAACAGGAAGTCGACCCAAATAAAATGTGGCAACTTCTCAGTTCATAGAGAAGAGAAGGAATAGAGAATTATGGATTCCAGAATTCCAAGAGAATGAGAGTTCTGAGAGATGTTGGAATGAGAGCTGACAACAGGTCCGATAGTCCAACAGAATGAGCAGATTGAGAGTGCAACCGGTTATGAAGAGTTTGGAGTTATGAAGAACCAGGGACGTTTGGGATTATAAGTCTGTTTTGAGCTAACCACGCACGACTCTCCGAGGATTTTTAGCTGTGCTTAACGGAGGCGCTGGAAACAGTCTGAAGGATGCTTACTGAGCTGATCTATCGTCAAACCAGGTAAAGGCTTCTTCTTCGACTAAAGTGTACCGTGGACGGGCTGAGGATCTGACGGAGCGTGCAATTTCTGGTTAAACAGATTAAACTTCCCTCACACAGTTCTCTGTAAGATAATCTCCTTTCACTCTAAAACCCACCTCTCTCTCATAAATCAGTACAGATATTTTAGAAATATCTTAAGCAAAGTCCTCAAATCACCGCCGAGTGATTTGAAGTTCATTTTCTGTGAAACTGTCTGTTATTATTTTCATATTTTGCCAAATTAATGTAAATGTTTGATGTTAAACTTTGATTCTGAAAATAAATGATTCCATTCATTTGATGGGTCAAAGATAAATAACGTCTCTCGTTACCTTTCTGTTAAATTCAATGCACGACATTTACAGTCAGAAAAATGAAGAACTCGTGAAAAGTATGCATAAATATATATCCATATATTTGTCATACAACAAGTGACACGTACCTCACGTGTCTCACTACAACTGGTGGCTCGTACGAATTTCATGAATGACTGTTAAATCCGTGTGTAAATTGATTTTACGTGTTGGCATGGTGAAAGAGTAACAGCTGATGAGCTGTAAAGTTTACGCAGCGGCTGAGCTGCGCGCTTGGAGCTGCACTCTGCAACTAAACGCTGCATGTTTAAGCGTTGGGCTGGCAATGTTTTAAAAGCTGAAATTGTGTCATAAGTCTTGTGTAAGCTGAAATGGTACGTCTGTTATGTGTAACTAAGAGCTAATGAGCTGTGGAAGACGTTATTCTGTCTAAAAAGTACGAGGTTCTGCTTTAAGACCCGGCTGTGACCAGTTCGGTTCTGTTCAGTTTGAACGAGTATTTTGAACAGATGGATAAACGTTTTAAAAGCTGAGTGCCATCTCAGAACACAGTTAGAAGTTGTTTCGTTACAATTTTTAGCAGAAAAAGTGCATTTTGATGGTTTAAAAGACGAAAAAGTGACGAACTATTTTAAGCTAATCTAACTTGCTAGGTAGAGAAAACGCTTCCTGATTGGTTGAATTCGCTGTTGTGGAGTGCTTTCATTGGTTGAAGGTTTGACTGACGTGGCTACGTCACTTCCTCTCACCCTACGCTGCTGCAATTGGTGATTTCAGTCACGTGACCCGGATATGAAATTCATTTTCATAGGGAAATAAAATCTGCTTTTTAAAGCTAAAAAGCGCCTTTTAAAGTGATTCTGAAACGCTGGTCAAGTGCTTCGAAGCTATTTGCTGAAATTCTGCCACGTTAGAAGTTTAAAATTCGCCAAAAAACGATGTTTTTAAACAAAGCTAGCGATGCTAATTTTAAGCTAACAAGCTAACGACCGGAGCTTAAAACTACGCTTAAAATCACTAAAATGAAGCTACTATCAGTCCCAAACACTCATGTTCAAGCTATAAAGTCTGATTGCAAAAACTTTTGCCACGTTTGTGTAAAAAATCCGTTCAGAAATGTTGATTTTGACCGAGTTTAGCCGAAGCTAACTTCAAGCTAAGCAGCTAACAACAGGATGTCAACCGAACGCCACAGGAAGTTATAGCACCCCTAGTGGACAACACAAAAAGTGACGGAGTTATAATTGTTGAGGAAATACTGACATCTCCTGGCGAGACGTGAGATCACAGATTTCACTTCGTTTTAGGTAAAGAGTGAAATTAAACGTCTTTTTATTTTTCTGTAAGGCAAATTCTGAGTTAACAAACTTCCTCAAAGCTGAATAAAACACTGTTATCTTACATTTTAAAAAGTAATAGGTATTTATGCAAAGAAGCATTCACCAAAAAGTTTATTTCACTGTTAATCCTTTAAAAATAAGGTACAAAAATAAACATTAACTTTTTAAAAAACAGATACAGTTACAAATATTCACAGAGTTGAACAGTTTACTCATTTTGCTTGAAGGATAATACACGTTTAATTGCAAAATCACTAAATAAGAGTAAATTTATCAGGAAAAAGAGATTTTCTGTTTAATTTACCACCTAAATAAAATATCTCTCTATTTAATTTTAAATAGAAGCTATACAGGAGCAAAGACAGTTTTTCTGAAGAAAGACTGATTATTCCTCATCATCAAATTCTTTTCTCTTTTCACCCACCTGGGTTGATTGAGTAACTGTTTAAAATAGCAAATTTCTGGAACAGAACGGTTTAAAAAATGTTTTAAACTAATATTGCTGTGAGACTAAAAGAAAATTTGCAGGTTTATAAAAAATTCAGTGTTTTAGAGTAAATACACTAAAAACAGCTTGGTACTCTAGTATCTGTGGAAAATAAGCACAAAAAGTAACACTGCTGAAAGAGCATTTACTTAAATATTCATGAATTGGGGTAAAACCTGAGAAAGGTACCCACAGTTGAATAAGTGACTTATAACAGTACGTCTGTGTAAACCCAAAGCTAAAATAAGTGTGAAAACTCATTGACTTGAATACAAATATTTACCTGTAAAATATCTAAAGCTTGCAACTGTTCAAACAGATAAATTGCTACACAGTGAAAACATGGCAGGTGTGTTAGAAAAAGATTTTGACACAAAAGGAATTGCGGACTACTTGGAGAATGCGCTCGCGCTTCTCGGAGAGTCCTTACATCCATTTATGACTCAGACAGAGCGCATGAACCCAAAAGAGTTAGTGGACAATCTGAAGGAGGTTGCAGAAAGTGTGACCTCTGCAGAAATCACAAAGTCAAGTTATGAAAAGCTGGCTAAAATTGCAATCTTGCTGAAAGAATCATTCTATAAGGCCGTTGATAAAACTGTTATAATCAAACAAAGGTTAGACAGTGAAATAGATTTGGCTCAAAAGACGGAAGAATACGTCCGTCAATTTAGAAATGAACACGAGGTCCTCATGACGAAACATTATGAACAGATGTTTCAGTTACAGCAAGATACAAGTACAGAAATTGCTTTGCTGAACAGCAAACTACAAGTACTTGAAGCATCACTATCGGAAGCAGAGGATAGAGAACAAGCGTACCAAGCCTCGCGTTCAGATAACGACGTGCTGAAAGCACAGTTACAGACCGCCTTGAAGGAGCTGGACGCTTGCAAAGCAGACAAGACGGAATCACTCCGACGATGGCTGACTTTAGTAAAAAAATATCAGACATCACAGGAGGACCTGAAAGCTTGTGAGGAGAAATTAGCTACAGCTACAAACCAGATTTCTGATATGGGGCGGCCTGGTCTGAGACTCAAAGACGAACAGTCTAAGGGTCCGAGACAGCCACGAACTCTCCAGTCAGATGCTGTTGCACCTCTTCCTCCTGACAACACGCCGTTACCCCCACCCCCACCATGGGCGGTAGGGACAGAACTGCACAAATATGTACCTCTTCCTCCTGACACCATGCCCCCACCCCCACCACCATCATGGGCGGTAGGGACAGAACTGCACCGATATGTACCTCTTCCTCCTTACCAGCCACCCCCACCCCCACCATGGGCGGTAGGGGTAGGACTTGACCAATCTGCACCAATCACGCATGTGAGACCGTTGATACAGTCTCCTTCAATGGATGATTTGCAGAAAGTCTCAAAATATGTACAACGTTTCGTTCCCGGCCCTATGGGGTCGGCAGGAACAAAAGCGTACCTCAGAGATCTGGATTTCAGATTGAGAGCTTATCCTAATGCTACGGCAGAAGATAAAATCAGTCTGATACGACTCACTTCGGACAGAGAGGTGTTCACCTTCATCGAGCGTCTGCCAGATGCAACGAGGAGGGATTACAACCTTCTGTGTGAGGCTCTGATCAAAGAGTATGACTCTTGCACGGGACCTGCTGGTTTTCCAGCCGCTGACAAGGTCACGCAGGGCAAGAATGAACATCCAAAAGTTTATTACAAAAGAATCTTCCAAGCTTATTTTGGTAACAGAAATGAGACCGGAATGGAAGAAGATGATGGTTTTAAGTTTGTTTTCACCAAAAACCTCCACTCTGATTTTAAAAAATCAGTACAAATGATGGCAAATTTCAGAGAAAAATCCATCAGTGAGATTAAACAGTGTGCTGTGAATGTGTTTGAAGCATGTTCTCATGATAAGACGCCCATTGAAGTGTTTCCTAGTGTAAAGGTTAAACCCCACTCTCTTGAACTAGAAGGACGACGTGCTTCGCCACCTCCTCCTAAGAAAGAGAGAAAACAGTCTGTTCAAAATAACAAACCACGTAATGAAGGTGCACGTTGGGACAAAAATGCTCCTCTTTTAGAGGATGAACGTGATTATCGTAAATGGGGTGAGCGCAGGACGCAACGATATGAGAAACCATATCGGCAGGGGCAGTACGTAAAGGAACCCCCGAAAGACGTACCTGACCGTCCCCCACCTCGGACGAAACGAACCGAGGCGAAAAAATCACAAAAGTTCCAGAAACAAGGCCCTACACCTCTGAACTCGGAAGAGACAGAGAAAATACGCAGGTTGTTAGAAACTTTGAAACACACTGACACGGGAACCCAACCAGGAGCACTTTGCAGTGATGTAATTCCCATTACATCTAATGGCGCGAATGACAACATAACAGATGTCGGTGAAACACACCAAGACATAACTGTTGTTGACTCAAACAACCCCTCATCTGAAGAAGGGGGGGTAAACACACACACAAACGATGACGAGTCATCGCAAGCTGAACACTCAGAAACAGCTTCTGCTGTGCTGACGGTTCAGACAAATCAAGATCACACAGATAAATCTGAACGCGTGAAAAAGCGTCAGAAAAAAACCAAAAGGTTTCTGTGTAACTTTATCAGAAAGGGGGCCGCCAAAAAGGCGTACCTGTCAGTAACACTCGAAGGTGTCCTCACACACGAAGCGCTCTTGGACGGTGGGGCAGACATAACAATTATGTCAGCTAAACTGTTCGAGGAGCTGAGGACGGCCGCTGCCAGTGTTAACAGGATAATACCTCTCTCTGAATGTGCTATAGAAATGCAGGGTCTCTCAGAAATGAAAACAACCCTGACAGCTATAGCAATGGTTCACATGCAGATTGGCAA
>NW_023621074.1:0-5892 GCF_014905685.2 Nematolebias whitei
ATATCCATGAATTAGTTACATGGCATGGCCGGAGTGAAACAGGAAGTGACAACAAAGAGGAAGAAGTGTTTAAAAATCTTTGTTTCTACAAGATGTGACTCTTCTTCATCTTTCTTTAATAGTGACTGTGAATAATGTGAAGAAACATCAGATTGTGTGCTCCTGTGTGTGTTAGCTGTTGTAGCAATGATGTGTTTCCATGCAGGCGTTGTCATCTCTCCGTTACTGCACATGCAAATATCTCCACAACTGTTCATGTGAGCTGCGTGAATTTATTCTGCCATACATCAGTAATGTTCTCTTTCCATGAACGCTTTTGTGTTGATCATGAAAACTGGATGTGACAGGAACTTGAAGAGAATTGATCCTGTTTCCATTAGAAAGACTCTCAGACACAGAAGCCCACAAGCAGAAATAAAACATGATGTAATGTGTCTTCATGTCAAACTGACTGAAATGTGATCAAACTATTGATTTATTCATGAAGCTTTATTTAAGCAGGCAAACCCCGTTGAGAGCACAGATCTCTCTGCATGGTCCTCCTGGGCCTGAAGGCAGCCTAACATGCATGTTTTTACACTGTGGGAGGAAACCGGAGTACCCGGGGAAAAGCCACGCAAACACGAGGAGAACATACAAAGTGCAGAGAGAAAGAGCCCCGGTCCAACCCGGGGATTGAAGCCACTGAAGCAGCTGATCCAGAGCTTTGAATGTGACGTCTATTTATGACTGAGAATCATTCTAGAGCTTATAAAAGTGTTCAAGCATCAACCAGTGGTTGTAGATTTGTTCCTTTAGGAAAGCTTTTACAAATCAAACTGTAATGATCATTTTATAAATGTTTGGGATCATGAGCTGCACAAATCTAGTGAAATGTTTAGTTTCTTATTGACACGTGTTCTTTACTAGAACAGGCAGATCCAGAACTTGTTCCTGTCACGTCACCTTTGACTTTGATTTCCAGTCCAACCATTAGAGTCTTATAAACTGGTTGAACGAACAGTCATTGATCAGATATTTGTTGCTGTGAAAAGAACTCAAGTGTATTTTGACTGAAGACAACAAAGTTCACCATGAAGGTTGTGTGTGTGTGTCAGCATAATATTGTCATGTGTGTAGGTTAGTGTGAACACATGAGAAGCTGAGCACAAACTAAAACATGGTGTCTGACTTCACAGTCTTCTGTCTATAGAGTGGAGTTTGTAGAAAACCAGGGAGCTCCTTCACTCCAGAGTCAGACGGTTCTGAGTGCGATCCAGTTGTGTCAGATGGGAGGGGTTGGATTGAAGAGCTGAGAGCAGAGAGGCACAGCTGATCTCTGACAACCTGCAGAGTCTGAATCAAAGAGAACATGTGAGCTGAAGTCAATAGTGTGCAGCTTCCAACAGGATGGAGGAGAACAGAAGAAGGAAGGCTTAGAGCTCCTGCTGAGGGAGCACTGGACGAGAGCTCACTTTGAAGAGTTCACAAACACCTCTCCTTTCCTCCTGTCACATAAATCAAGTGATGCAGCACATGCAGAGAGCTGCTGTCACTTGTGGCAGTGACATGAAGAAAAGTGAGCGAGACATTTTCTTCTAAATAACATCACTTCATCATTCTCCTTTCTGGCAGCAGTAAAGAGAAGCAGGTGAAGTGTGAGAAAATAAATCAACATCAAGTGTCTGAAAGTGTCCAAATAAGAGAAAAGACATGAATCATGTCCATGAAAGTAAAGAAGCTGTCTTCCTTGTTGTTGTCCTCACTGCAGCATCTGAGAGCTGTGATGAAATGAAATGTAATCTGTCCTCTGGATGTTCCTGTCACTCTCTGGCTTTGTCCAAACAGCCGCTCCACTCCGTCCAGGACCAGGTCTGACGGAGCGCTGGATGTCCCACAGAGTCGTCCTCTGTCTTCACCTTCACAATCACTTCCTGCTTTCTAAACTTGGTGTGCTTCATGCTGTTCACTTGTTTCATGTTGATGAGGTTGAAGTGTTTGAAGAGAAACATTGAACAGATCCATGTTCCGCTGCTTCTGAACAATGACTCAATAAAAACAGGTTGGAGAAACACACTTTTTGTTTGGAGACAGCAGTGAGAACAGGACACTTTCCTCCTGTAGAGATCTCCGTTGGTTCAGACGTTTGACAAGTGGACAGAAAGTTACTAAATGCTTCCACTTTGCCCCACTCCCCTCTGGCAGGAGGTTGTGTAGCATCAGAGCCAGAACAAGCAGCTAAAGAACAGCTTCTTCCAGCTGCCGTCACACTCAGGAACTCTGCCACAGCCCACAACTGAATGGAACCTCGTGCACAGCTGTGACGTGCACTATCTACACTTAGACTGCACTGACATGTTCCACTGCTTCATCCCTTTATGACATCATACCTGCACTGATGGACTGCTGCTTCAAGTTCGTGTGCACATGTGTCTGTAAGGGGGGAGGGGTTACTTTTTATTGATTCTTCTGACTTTTTAATTCATGACCTAGTTTTTATTTTCTTATTTACTTCTTAAATGCTGACATAAGAGGAGCTCAGGAACTGTTTGGTTCCTCCTCATGCATGTCATGTTGTGGAATGATGAGAATCAAACTCTTGAACTCTTGAGACTTGCAACAAAGGACTGGGGCCAGAGCAGCTGCACATGTTCAGGTTGTGCAGCTGCTCTTGGAGACTGAGAACATGTCAGAACCTTTAGTTTCTGTTCTACATGCAGCACTTTGATGCTTCCATCAACTTAGAGACAAATCAAGAGGATTCAAACCTAAATATTCACATCAACAAGGGACAAACACCTCTGCTGTGTTACTGTGAACTTTTTAGCACCACCACCAAAGTCTGGCACTCATATTAGCCTGCCTGTGTGTCTGTTAGCAAAATACCTCATGTGCCAGTAAATGTATTCTAATGAAACTCTCAGAAAGTAATTGAATGTACACGTACAACAGATTAACTGTAGGAGTTAATCTGATAATTGAGTTTAGAAAACACAAACATGCTACAACTGAGTCAGTTTTACAGATGTTGAGCAAAAACCAGATGTTGTAGTAGATGATGTCGTGTTTTTAACTTTTATTACCACTCCAGTGTAATAAATAAATAAAATCATAAGAACATCATTTTAAAAACTTGCTTCACAGTTTTCACAAAGTATTTGTACAAACAGCAGAAACTGTGTGTTACTTCATATTTCTGCAGGTGGGGGCACTTCCTGCAGGAAAATCACAACATTTCTGCTAAAATAACCAAATATTGTGAGTTTGGCAGTAATATAAAGATTTCTAACATCGGAGTTGTTTTAAGAAACGACAGGAATAGTCTTGCTGATCTTGGATTAGCTGTTAGCTCGTTAATCTGGTCAGAATGAAACTCACTCCTAATCTGTATCTAATATTAATCCTATTGTATCTGTTTGAACTTTATATTTATTAGTAGAACACATTTTATATGATAAATTTTAGAATATTTTGTGTGTACTTTTTGTATTTATACACATATTGTAATATAAAATGATTAATCTCACATCCCTACAGTTTAATCTCACCTGTGGTTTTGTGGTGTCAAACTAGGGGTGTAGATTTTGGGGGAATCAACAAACAAAGAATTAGAGTTTATGTTTTGATTTGAATAACAGCAATAAAGTTAACGTTCAGTCTTGTACAGCCAGGGGGAGTATTTGTCCTCTGACAGCCAAGCTGGGTCAAAGCCAGTCATCTGGTAGTGGGTGGTGTTTGGGTGGAGCTGCAGTGAGTCACTGGCTGCTACAACCATCTTACCCAGCAGCTCTTTCTCATCATTTCCATCAATGCTGTCCCTGTAGATCCTGGAGAACTTCATGCCATCTATGCACACCTGTTGTGTTATGGAGAGTTCAGGAAACTGCTCGACTGAATTCTCTATTTAAAGTCATATAAAACATCAAAAGTGGAGGAAGAAGCTTTTGTCAGAACGTCAAAGTGTTGTTTTAAAATAAGAGCTTGAGATCAGATTCATAAGAGTTACAAACTTTACATTATTATCCATTTTTACTGTCACTTATTCTGCTGCACCAAACACTGAACACATTGTCTAAAAGTTTCCAGGTTCTGTGATAAAGGTCGCTCTGCTGAGTCATTGGTTGCCATGGATACGCCCTCCTTTATGGGTGGAGCAGAACTGGGAGGGGCAGCACTTCAGGCAGGAAGATGTGCAGACTAAAAAGTAAGCCTCACACAGACAGTGGCTCTGTGAAAACTTTCACTCAATAAAAGTTTTGCTCTGTCAAAGCTCAAGTAATAATAATAATAATAATAATAATAATAAATAAGACATATTTACTGTATTTTAAAATTTGGGAGTAGCTGGAGTTACACTCTTTGAAATTTCTTCACAAGTTTTCTATTTATTGTAAATAATGTGTTGCTGCAGTTTTTTCTTGTTGACATTTTATCAGGTTGTATTTTCTTTAGTAGCTCTACAGGAACGTGTTGTTCAAATCAACCCTGGACATCAGAACCTGCTGAGTCCGGTCTTCTTGTGGCTCCTTCCTAGACTCCAGCAGAGGAGCTTCCATATCAATCTATGCTGCAGCTGCTGCTGAGATGGAGGGGGTGGGGGGCTGTTACCTGGACAACGGAGACAAGACGCAGTCCTCTGAGCTCTCCTACGACTCTGAGCTGCAAGTGAAGCTGTGGAAAAAGAGCTGTGAGCTTGTGGGCCTTCAGGAGGCCTGATGCAGCCTGATGGGACCGTCACACTGAACAAGTCCACAACCTCCTCCATCATCAGGGACACTGAGGACAACACTGAACCTCTGTCTTCACTGTTCATTCACAAAGTGTCCAACTCGTCTCATACACGTGTCTTTATAGAGCCTTTGCCAACATTTTGTTCATTTTTATTCATTCAGTGATAATTCATGACACGTTTGAAAAGAGAGACAAAAGTTCATGATTTTAAATTAAAGGCCTAGCATTCCTTGAAGAAATGCACATCACCTGCTGCCTTTAATGTCTGTTTTAAACTAAGATCCATTCATGCTGCTTCGGTCAAACCTTGAAAATAACTTTATGCACAGTGTCATGCATGATCACAAAATCTTGCTTGATCTATTAGTGCTCAGAGAACGTGTTGTGATCGACTCACATCAACTGCAAACTCATATTTTATGTTAATAACTAAAACTGACTGAGTTACGTCTGTTTCTGTTGTAAATACGATGATTAAAATCCAGAAATGATGTTCAAATATTGTCTGCTCAACTCTACAGTGTGCAGACTGAAAATGCTCTTACACTCACTGCCTGTAGCAATAATGTACACAGAAATTAATATAATTGTAAATTATGGAACACTTTATTTTTCTAAAATGACTTGAAGTGGTTTTATCTTCATTCAGTGATTAGTCGTTAATAAAAACAGATGACTCTGTGATGACGACAAAATCAAGTCTTTATTTAAGAAAAATAAACATCTTGAACAGTCATGAAGTTTTCCTCACACCTTCCAAATCTTGTTCAAACAGTTTGAGCAGGCGACGTGGGAGAGGGCGGACTACAGGAACCACTGAGCACCATCGAACTGGTTGATCCACTCTGAGAAGGTGATATTTATAAGACTGAGTTTGTTGCAGCTCCTCAGACTGAACAAGTTTCTTTCTGGATAAAAGACAAAATGTTTCAACAAGAAGAATCCGTCCAGAGGACCCGACTCAACATTTTTTCATTAATCTACCTGGATAATTTGAATCAGTACTTAAATATTGTATTTTTTAATTAATCCGTATATTAGCAAAAGTCTGTTTATAAAACAAAAAAAAATTACAATAAAATATTAATATGATGTTGACTTTCATTGTAAAACATTTAAAAAGTAAATTCAGTATTTTTCAAAGACTTTGATGTAATTACAGCAGTGACCACCAGAGGGCAG
>NW_023621075.1:0-5889 GCF_014905685.2 Nematolebias whitei
ATCTACCTTTGATCCTAGCACAATGAGTAGTACGGTTAGATTCCTGTCCTGGAATGTGAAGGGACTGAACAGTCCGGTGAAAAGATCTCGGGTTTTCAACCATTTAAAACATCTCAATGCAGATGTAATTTTTCTTCAGGAGACTCATCTGCGAATCCGAGACCAAAACAGGCTAAAAACTCCATTGGTAAATCACATATTTCATTCAACCTTTGATTCTAGGGCCAGAGGCGTGGCAATTTTAATTAAGAATAAAATACACTTTTCTCTTGATAAACTAATTTCAGACAAAAATGGGAGCTACTTGATTGTTGTGGGTACTCTCATGAATAATCCAGTGGTTTTGGTGAATGTTTATGCTCCAAATTTTGACAATGCTGTATTTGCTAACAACCTTTAAGGGATGATTCCTGATTTAAATACACACCTCCTGGTATTTGGAGGAGACTTAAACTGTGTTATTGACCCGGTATTAGATAAATCAGCCAGTGGCTCTAGAGCATCGTCCATTATGGCTACGGCTTTTTCAAATTTTATGATCCAAAATGGGTATATTGAACCTTGGAGGTTTTTTAACCCCCAGGCCAAAGAATATTCTTTTTTTCCCAATGTTCATCACACATACTCTCGTATTGACTATTTTTTCATAAACAGTTCTATGGCCCCCAAAATCTCAAATGTTGAATATTTTCCAATTGTTATATCTGATCATGCTCCACTGGTTTTAGATATAACATTGTCCTCAGGGCAAAAAAATTGTCGTCCATGGAAGTTAAATTATTTACTTTTGTCTGATTCTGCTTTTTGTGATTATGTCTCTTCTTCAATCAATAATTTTTTAGCTATAAATGATTCAGAGGACATCTTAAGGTCTTTATTATGGGAGACTCTTAAAGCTTACCTTAGAGGCCAAAGTATTTCCTACCCTTCTCATCTATCCAAATCAAACAAAGTTAGACAAAACGAGCTCTCTACCAGAATCCAAACCTTAGATCGCCAATATGCACAAAACCCCTCCCCTGAAATTTATAAGCAGCGTCTTAACCTTCAATCTGAATTTAATCTCTTATCAATTCATGATGCTGAGAAATTATTATTACAGTCTCGGGGCAACTATTATGAACACGGTGATAAAGCTTCTCGTTTACTGGCCCACCAAGTAAGACAAAAATTTGAAACTCGTCAAATATTGCAAATTAAAAATAAATCAGGGACCATGACCTCAGACTCTATTGAAATCAATTCACTTTTTAGGTCATTTTATAGTGATCTGTATACATCTGAGTTTCCTTCTAACTCTCAGAATATGAAGGAGTTTCTTAACAAACTGGA
Source organism: Nematolebias whitei (assembly GCF_014905685.2). Classification (NCBI taxonomy): domain Eukaryota; kingdom Metazoa; phylum Chordata; class Actinopteri; order Cyprinodontiformes; family Rivulidae; genus Nematolebias; species Nematolebias whitei. Next base: position 1,333 of record NW_023621075.1, read on the forward strand.
TGTCCCTACTGTTGCAGCCTCGACTGCAGCAGAAACTGAAGCACCCATTGCTTTGGGAGAGCTTATATTTGCTATTAAGTCTTTGCAGTCTGGGAAATCCCCTGGCCCTGATGGATTCACCCCTGAATTTTATAAGAAGTTTCACATGAAATTGGCCCCATTATTATTATCAGTTTTTGAGGAATCACAAAAACTAGGCTGTCTCCCTCAGACACTCAGACAGGCTTCTGTTTCTTTACTACATAAAGAGGGAAAGGATCCTGCCTGTGGCAGCTCCTACCGGCCTACTACTCTGCTTAATGCAGACTTCAAACTGCTAGCCTCTCGTTTGGAAAAAGTCCTCCCATCGATCATATCAGGTGAACAGACAGGTTTCATCAAAAGAAGACATTCTTTTTTTAATATCTGTACTCTTTTTAATATAATATATTCCAAAAATTATAACAGTCACCCTGAGGTTGTGATTTCTCTTGATGCCGAAAAAGCATTTGACAGAGTGGAATGGGAGTTCCTTTTTGCTCTCCTAAAAAGATTTGGTTTCGGTAGCAATTTTATTTCTTGGATTCAACTTTTATATACCTCACCACAGTCATCTGTAAATACCAATGCATTGAACTCTGACTGTTTGACTTTATCACGCGGTACACGTCAAGGTTGTCCACTCTCACCTTTGCTCTTTGCATTAGAATAGAACCTCTCTCTGTAACCCTTAGAACCTCTCCCCTGTTTCAGGGGTAACTCGTGGTGGTACAGAGCTCAGGGTTGCTTTATACACAGACGATTTATTATTATACGTTTCAGATCCAATAACTCACCTCTCGTCTATCATAGAAATACTGGAAAGTTTTGGCTCTTTTTCTGGGTATAAAATTAATATACAAAAAAGTGAATGTTTTCCCATAAACCTAGCAGCGCAGGGGCTTAGACAGTCTGACTTTCCGTTCCATCTAGCCCATTCTGGCTTTAAATATTTGGGAGTGCATATTACTGGCTCATTTAAAGTCTTGCGAGCTGCAAACTTTAATCCTTTGCTTACTCATGTAAGATTGGCTTTTCAAAAATGGGCAAACCTCCCTGTATCACTTCTTGGTAGGATTAATATTATTAAAATGAATATTCTCCCTAAATTTCTTTACCTTTTTCAATGTATCCCATTGTTTTTACCCAAATCATTTTTCAAATCTATAAATCAAAAGATTTCTTCATTTATATGGGCAAATAAGACACCTAGGGTGAGCATGACCTTACTACAACAGAGTAGGCTCAGTGGCGGTCTTTCTTTGCCAAACTTAATGTTCTATTTCTCTATCAAAATATACAGATAATCCGGTTCTAATTGGCTCTTTAAAAATATGGTATCAATTCAGACGTCATTTCAGTTCTATCTCCGCTTCTACTTTGGCCCCACTCTGTAATAATCATCTTTTCCTCCCTTATTTTGTAGACTCTTCATTTTGTATATGGGCAAGAAAAGGTATCAAATGCTTTTATCATTTGTTTAGAGATAACACGTTTCTCAGCTTTGACGATTTGTTCTCTCAGTACGATTTACCCTCGCATAATTTATTCCGTTACTTTCAAATAAGACACTGTACATCTTCTATGTTCCTGGAGTTCCCAAAACTGCCCCCTAAGCATTCGTGGGAGGATCTTTTTGAGTTGAAACCCCAAAGTAAGGCTCTTATATCAAAAATACATACCTTTATTACTGCTTTGGGCAATTACTCAACAAAAAACATTGCTTCTAAATGGGAGCAGGAATTGGGTCTTAAATTTGGGGAAGATTATTGGAACAAAGTAACCGACCGGATTCGTACTTCATCATCATGTGCAAGACTTTCCCTTATTAAAATGCCCCCCGGGCGCTTTCAATAGCTGCCCACTGCACCACCTGGTGGTGGATGGGTTAAATGCAGAGACTAATTTCACCATTGTATGGAAACAGGCAGCACGGTGGTGCAACTGGTAGAGCTGCTGCCTCTCAGCGAGCAGGTCCCTGGTTCAAACCCCGGTCCAGGGGCCTTTCTGGGTGGAGTTTGCATGTTCTCTCCGTGCATGCGTGGGTTTTCTCCGGGTACTCCGGTTTCCTCCCACAGACCAAAAACATGCATGTTAGGCTGATTGGTAACTCTAAATTGTCCCTAGGTGTGAGTGAGAGAGTGAATGTTTGTTTGTCTTGTTTGTCTCTATGTGTCCCTGTGATGGACTGGAGACCCGTCCAGGGTGTCCCCCGCCCCTCGCACAGTGATGGCTGGACATGGGCACCAGCGACCCCCGTGACCCAAAATGGAATAAGCGGGTAAAGATAATGGATGGATGGATGGATGTATGGAAACATACAGTGCTGACATTGTGATGACATTATTATTATTATTATTCAGTTTAAGACAGTATACAGACTTCATCTATCAAAATATATCCCAGTGTTGTTGATACGTGTGACAGATGTAACGCTTCCCCTTGTGATCTAACTCATGTGTTTTTTAATTGCTCATTACTTCAGTCATACTGGTCTTTTTACTTTGATGTGCTCTCTAAGGTTTTGAACATTACACTAAAACCCTGCCCACTAGTGGTGATTTTTGGTGTTCCTGAGGATTCCATTATAAACCTTGGTCAAAAACAGATGGATGTTATTGCCTTTACTTCATTATTGGCACGACACAGAATCTTACTCTCCTGGAAAGCTCCTCACACCCCAGTGGCAACACTCTGGCTGAAAGATGTCATGCTTTTTTAAGACTAGAAAAAAATCAAGTTTAGGCTCAGAGGGAATGCTGACAAGTTTTTTTCAGATATGACAACCTTTCATTAACTATTTTAATTATTTGAAGACAATTACACCAGACTAAATATAAGTATCATGTTTTTTTTCTTCTTCTTTGTTTTGTCTGATTTCTTTGGGGACAGGGAATGGTTATAAGCGGATGTTTTAAACATATGGTTTGAATTGGGTTGATATGTGTGTGTGTGTATATGTATATGCATGTGTATATATGTATGCATGTATATATATATATATATATATATATATATTTATATATATTTTTTTTAAATACCACTTGTATCTGCTAAACCTGATATGTCAAATTACATGTCAAAATCCACAAACAAAGAAGGAAAAAAAGGCGGCACTACAAAGTATTAACGCAAGGGGGCCCAATAATAATGCACGCCCCATTTTTCAGTTTTTTATTTGTTAAAAAAGTTTGACGCATCCAATAAATTTCATTCCACTTCACGATTGTGTCCCACTTGTTGTTGATTCTTCACAAAAAATTAAACTTTTATATCTTTATGTTTGAAGCCAGAAATGTGGCAAAAGGTTGAAAAGTTCAAGGGGTCCAATACTTTCGCAAGGCACTGTAATGATTTTATGATTTTGCTCTGGTAAAGTAACTGTGTTTATTTTAATCAGATTTTTATGGTTTGTATTTTTAGAGCTGATTTTTGGTTTATTTAATTTGAGCCGTGGGCGAGTTGACACTGTTTCAATGTGGGTGTGGGTGGTGTACAGAGGAGAAGCAGCAGAGAGGTGTGGAGGACTACAACTCTGCTTCCTGGACTGGACCCTGGGCTGTCAATAATTTGGGGGATAAACAAAATCAGCCATATTTCTAGAAAGAAGAGCGGCTCCGTCCAAAGTGGGATGGATGCCATCTCTCCACATCAGACCAGGTTTTCCCCAGAAAGAACTCCAGTTATCTATGTAGCCCACGTCGTTGTCAGAACACCACCTGGACACCCAGCGGTTAAACGACGACATACGGCTAAACATGTCATCGCTGGTCAGGTTGGGGAGGGGGCCGGAGAAAACTATGGAGTCCCACATGGTTTTAGTAAAGTCACACACCGAAGCAACATTAATTTTAGTGACCTCTGATTGGAGGAACCAGGTGTCATTACCGCCGACGTGAATAACAATCTTACCGTATTTAGCCTTAGCCTTAGTCAGCAGTTTCAGATAAGATTCTATGTCGCCCGCTCTGGCCCCCAGAATGCTTTTGACATTTGGCCGCTGGAGTCCCTAAAGCCATGTTTCAGACTATGGAGCTTCCAATAACCAGGGTCTGCTTCTCAGCGGGTGTGTCACTGAGCGAGGAAAATCAATTAGAAACGTGAATGGGTCAGTGGTGAACTGGGGGCTTAGCCTTAGCATTACACTTGCTCCGGACCGTCACCCAGCCGGCCTGGGGTCCCGGCTGCTCGGGGTCTGCTGGAGGACTGCTAACGGGAGCTAGCCTCTGTGGTTCCGTGCTGTCTAATGGGACCTGGCTAGCTACTGGTTTTTCTACAGCATGGAGCCGAGCTTCCAGTTCAGACAGCCTCTCCTCCAAAGCTACCATAAGACTACATTTGTTACATGTATCATTACCACTAAAGGAGGCAGAGGAGGAACTAAACATCTGACACACAGAGCATTCGTCAGTTCAGAATAAAGGGACGAGACAGCCCCTGGTTTACTCCAGAGCTAGCTGACCTCCTGCACAGGAGAGACCATCTTTGGGCCACAGCGAGAAAATCTGACTCAGACACTGATTGGTTGAGTTTTCGACA
>NW_023621076.1:0-5888 GCF_014905685.2 Nematolebias whitei
CCAGACCTAAAAGTCCTCTTTCAGCTGCGCAAACAGTTAAAACTACTCAAGGACAACCTAACTTTAGCTCATGGAGCGACGTCCTCACCCGTGTTCGCGGTCTCCCATGACCGAAGGGGGGTGACGCCAGTTAGGATAATGCTACCAGACGCGATAACATGATCAAATCTGACATTCAGAGTGAGTGGCGCACCGAAACGTCGTTTTCTAGTTGCTTAGTCACTGCTTTTGTCAATGTTGAAACGTTGTTTAACTGGTTGCTTAGTCACTGTTTTTGTTGATGTTGAGACATCGTTTAATTGGTTTTTGGTATTGTTTCTGAACACCCCAGGCAAGAATGAATTTTGTTGTGTAGTTAAGTTAGAGACTAAGAGGCCTTTAACCATGCCAACATGCAGTTCATTCGTTAAATTGCAATCTTTGCGGAGTCAATGTAGATTCATGCTACCTTAAGTACCATAATCTACATTGATCTCACAACGCGTAAGCCGAACCTACTCGAACAATTCTATTCGGGGGGATAGCTAATTCTTTTTGATGAGTCTCGCCATGGACTTCCAAAACATTTATGGGGAAACCAAACACCCAATCTCAAGTCGTTCATCTAAAAGACAACAGACAATTGAACCAAACTATATTTTACCATGTAAAGCTAACTTAAACCAAGTTAGAAATGGAAAAATAGTTTGGACCCCTAACCTATAGGTATAAACCCCTGTAGTTACCCTTTTCAGCATGTTCCACCCCTTAACTGGTAGTTGTAGCTGTTCCCAATCATAATAGCTTACACACCAGGTGCATATAGTTTAAGGCCTTATGTAAAATCCCCTTCATAAGCCCACCTTAAACCACATAATTGCATGTCACATTGAACCAGAACGGCACAGGCTGGACGTCGCCCAGCGACGACCTTCGCTGGAGGAGACCTGCAATCCTGACATTGGTCTCCACTCTTCATCCAGTGGCCGCATCTTCAGTTCAATCCAAGGGTACCCCTCTGTGTGCTGATCAATCAACACTTCCAATCGTTGTGGATTTACCGTTGTGGATTATATGACTTTTTCCAATGGATTACAGACTCTGTTTCCAAGGGGTTAAAGCATTGCTACAAGGGAATTACCGAGACGTTATGGAATTATAATCAACACAATGGAGTTACCAAGAACATTGTGGAATTACCTTTGACTTTGTTTTCCTTGCTGGATTACTTTTGACTTTTGTTTTCCTTGCTGGATTATATCAAGCTCAAGGACATTCGAAGGCGTAAGTTCATGTTTGGAATTCATCCCCATGGACAGGCGATGATTTCCAAAGGGGGGACTGTAGTGAACTTGACCTGATGTCAAAACTTGACCTTGTGGGACAGAAACTGTCATTTCATTGATTTGAATCCAGAAATACAGGTTCACCCATCCTGAGACTTTCGTTCTTGAAAATTCAAGTGAAAGAACACTCTCTTTTCTATTATCATTACTGTTTTACAAATGTTTGATAATCAAAGTGTTTTAGTTCAAACATTTTAGATGTTACAGTGAACTAATCAATTTTATTAACTGTAAAACAGTAACAATGATTATTTTTTCCTCATGCAAAGTTAGAATTCATGTTAAGGTCTGTTACAGAGTAATTATGCATTTTCTGATTTTCTGTCTTTGAATGAGCAGTGTACGTTTGTTCCAAGGTCAGGAGTCGAAGCAGACAAGTGTTGGAACAACTGTCTTGTTTTTAAATCCTCTCAGACGTAAACAGAGAAGTTGGCACCTGTTTCTCCAAACTCGCCCAAACATTTCTCTCGCCTGTCTGGGGAACATTTTCAATCTGTTCCATAACATTCTTGCTGTTTTCTGACTTCTAGTAACCTTTTACGTCACAAAACCACACCCCTGTCTGGTCGACATTGACCAATAAGAAAACTCCCAAATGAACCGGAAATAGAGCTCTTTAAAATGTCGGTACTTCCTAGTTCTCTCAGTTAGTTCTGTGAAGTGGCAGTTCTGTGAAGTGGCTGTTCTGTGAAGTTGCTGTTGGGTCGCAGTTGCCGTTGGAGTCGGGCTGGAGAGTTTGCAGCTCCAGTCGTTTGGGAGAACAGAAGTCCAGCCATGATAAGGCTCTTCCGAGTTTGGGATTATAACATCTTCCACCTCTGAGTGGGACTTCTGAAGAACCCCACTCATGTGAAGTCCACCCGTTGAGGTGAACTGTTGTTGACGAAGTCCCGTCACCACTCCGGATATATCTCTGCCATCCTACGGAGACGCTGAAAGGTAGCGTTAACTGGAGCTCTTCTTCCGCTGATTCATCGTCAGAGAGGTAAATGAGTCTAGTCCACTACCGAGCGTACCGAGGAAAGCTGGGTCGGATGGAGGGTGTCGTCCTGTCAACACTTTTCACTCATACACACCACATTCTCCCTCATCCATCTTTCACTCCCACTAAACTTCATCTTTCCATCTTTAAAAATTCTTCTATCAAGTAGAAATCATTGACAGATATTTTTAGAAATGTCTGAAGCAAAGTTCTCAATCACCGCCGTGTGATTTGATGTCTGCTGTTCTGCTGAAAAGTGAAAACAATCGCCGTATTGTTTCTCACTACCTGTAAAGCTGTTTAATTATGTTGTTATTTTCATATTTTGCCAAATTAATGTAAATGTTTGATGTTAAACTTTGATTCTGTAAATAAATGACCACATTCATTTTGATGGGTCAAAGATAAATAACGTCTCACGTTACATTTTATTAAATTCAATGCACGTTTATATACAGTCCAGAAAAATGAAAGAATCCGTTTTAATTGATGAATATATCTCAGCATCTGTTCATCTACACTTGCATCAGCATGATGCTGCTGAATGGCTATGTACAATTTCATGTACCTTTCTGTTGTGCTTCTTTTAGCAGCATGCAGCCTTCTCTGGGTCAGTTTTAACTAGTTTTTGATGAGGGAAAGAACAATGAACAATAGTATGAACTCCATGCTTTCCATTTTTGGGTGTTGCAAAAATGACATATGAGCCTTAAACATTCTTGCTATGACAAAACTGCACGAAGCTGTGCAGGGCTGGGGAAGACCTGGGCCCAGCTGGACTTTACAATACCAAAAAACCCATTGCCATCTCGTCCTTGAAGCCTTGTGTCCATAAAGCTTCACCCACCATTCATTTTAATAAGACTACTTGCAACCATCAGTCGTATGTGTTAACAAAAATGCAGGTAGCACAAGAAAAACCTTTCACCTTTTGACATCCGACCTTATGTTTTCATTCCTTGACAAGCTCTTGCAGTATACTGATCTTTAACATTTAGTCAGAGTCAGAGTCAGAGTTTCTTTATTGTCATTCGCACCTCATGTGGTACATGTGGTGGAGCGAAATTATGTACACAGGGTCCCAGTTACATCCAACAATAAAATGTATAAGAAAAACAGTAATAACATCTAAGATATGAACTAAGAAAAACATCAACTAAATATACACTAAGCACTCATAACATAAAACATTGAACATCAGCACAAACATGAACATGAGTCTGTGAGCAGATGTGCACGCATGAACACATCAACATTGAAACAGATCAGCAGCAACATGAAACAGATCAGCAGCAACATGATATGGTTTTTCACAGTGATTATTCTAGTTAGAGATTCATGAGTCTAACAGCCTCAGGGTAGAAGCTGTTCCTCAGTCTAGTGGTTCTACACTTAATGCTCCTTAACCTCCTTCCTGAGGGGAGTGGGGCAAAAAGTGTGTGTGCTGGGTGGGTGTGGTCCTTCATGATGCAGGTAGCCCTCTTCCTGCATCTGGAGGTGTAGATGTCTGTGATGGTGGGGAGACTGACTCCAACAGATTTCTGTGCAGCCTTCACCACTCTCTGCAAAGCTTTTCTTTCTGCAGCTGTGCAGCCTCCATGCCACACATTGATGCTCGAGCACAGGATGCTCTCCACTGCACACCTGTAGAAGGAGGTGAGGACTGAGCTTCCCAGACCAGCTCGCCTCAGCCGTCTGAGGAAGTAGAGTCTCTGATGAGCTTTCTTGATCAGGCTGGTGGTGTTGTTGCTCCAGCTGAGGTTGTCATTCATGTGTACACCCAAGTACTTGTAGCTGGAGACCACTTCCACCGCAGATCCTCTTATGTTCAGGGGGGTGTAGGTGTTTTTGTTCCTTCTGAAGTCCACAATCATCTCCTTTGTCTTCTTCACATTGATGTGAAGGTTATTCTCTCTGCACCAGCTCGCCAGGTGTTCCACCTCCTGCCTGTAGCTGGACTCATCATTGTTTGTGATGCATCCCACCACCGCTGTATCATCTGCAAACTTTACAATGTGACAGCCTGGATGGGTAGCTGCACAATCATATGTGAGCAGAGTAAACAGGAGGGGGCTCAACACACATCCCTGAGGAGAGCCAGTGCTGAGGGTTATGGTGGAGGAGGAGAGGTTGTGGATCCTCACTAACTATGGTCTGTTTGTTAAAAAGTCTAGTACCCAGTTGCAGATGGAGGGGCTTAGTCCTAGTGTGGATAGTTTGTCCATCAGGGTTTGGGGGATCATGGTGTTGAAGGCGGATGTGAAGTCCACAAAGAGCATACGGACGTAAGAGTTTTTCTGCTCCAGGTGGTTGAGTGCAGTGTGGACCACAGAGGAGATTGCATCCTCTGTTGATCGGTTCTCACGGTATGCGTACTGATGAGGGTCCTCGTTGATGTTGATGGTTGTTTTGATGTGAGTCATGACCAGTTTTTCGAAGCATTTAGCGACTATCGGGGTGAGGGCCACTGGCCGATAGTCATTCAGACCAGTCACTGTAGAGCTTTTTGGGACTGGGATGATGGTGGCAGTCTTCAGGCAGGTGGGAACTGTCTCCAGGGTAAGTGAGGTGTTAAAGATGTCTGCCAGCACCTCACAGAGCTGATCAGCACATTCCTTCAACACTTTTCCGGGGATGTTGTCTGGGCCAGTTGCTTTGTGCGGATTAATCCTCCTGAAGGTACTCCTTACTTCTGCTGAGGTCACGCTGAGATGCTCTTCATCCGGTGGTGAGGTGAGTCTGGTGCTGGGTGGTCTGTTCGGGTCTTCAAAGCGTGCATAGAACTTGTTGAGGGCATCAGGCAGAGATGGGTCTTTGGGGCATTGTTCACTCCTTCCTTTATAATCTGTTATGCACTTAATGCCCCTCCACATGCTCCGAGGGTCTTGTGAGATGAATTGACCCTCGATCCTCTTTGCATATGTGGCCTTGGCCCTCTTAATACCAGCAACCAGCTCTTTTCTTGTCCTACTCAGCTCCTCTGAGTTTCCAGACCTGAAGGCAGTGTTCCTGGCTTCCAGCAGGGTACGCACCTCTGCATTCAGCCAAGGTTTTCTGTTTGGGTAGCTTTTAACATTTCTGATAGTGGAGACTGTGTCAGTACATGTACTAATGTAACCCAGTACTGAGGATGTGTATTGGTCAAGATCAAGCGAACCTCCATTTTCAGCAGCTTCTCTGAAAACCTGCCAGTCTGTTCGATCAAAACAATCTCTCAGTATGGGGCCACTGTCCTGGATCCAACATTTAACTTTCTTTTGTACCGGTCTGGAGCGTCTCAGCGGGGGCATGTAAGCAGGAGCCAGGAAGATTGAGATGTGGTCTGACAGTCCTAGGTGGGGGCGGGGTTCGGCTTTGTATGCATCTTTTACGTTCGTGTAAACACGGTCCAGCGTGCGGTCTCCACGTGTTGGAATCGTCACATGCTGATTAAAGCTTGGGAGACAGTCCTTTAGATTCACGTGGTTAAAGTCTCCGGCTACCACGTAAAGAGCCTCGGGGTGTTTGCTCTGCAGCGAGCTGATGATATCATGAAGCTCTTGTAGTGATTCATTAGCATTAGCGTCCGGAGGAATGTAAAC
>NW_023621077.1:0-5888 GCF_014905685.2 Nematolebias whitei
TCAGGGTCAGATCAGGGTCAGATCAGGGTCAGATCAGGTTCACTACAGTCCCCCCTTTGGAAATCATCACCTGTCCATGGGGATGAATTCCAACCGTGAACTTAGACCTTCAAATGTCCTTGAGCTTGATGTAATCCAGCAAGGAAGACCAAAGTCAAAAGTAATCCAGCAAGGAAGACCAAAGTCAGAAGTAATTCCACAATGTTCTTGGTATTCCATTGTGTTGATTATAATCCCATATCGTCTCGATAATTCCATTGTAGCAATGCTTTAACCCCTTGGAAACAGAGTCTGTAATCCACTGGAAAAGTCATATAATCCACAACGGTAAATCCACAGCGATTGGAAGTGTTGATTAATCAGCATACAGAGGGGTACCCTTGGATTGAACTGAAGAAGCGGCCACTGGATGAAGAGTTGAGACCAACGTCAGGATTGCAGGTCGCCTCCAGCGAAGGTTGTCTCCAGCGACGTCCAGCCTGTGCCGTTCTGGTTCAATGTGTCATGCAATTATGTGGTTTAAGGTGGGCTTATGAAGGGGATTTTACATAAGGCCTTAAACTATATGCATCTGGTGTGTAAGCTATTATGGTTGGGAACAGCTACAACTACCAGTTGAGGGGTGGAGAATGCTGAAAAGGGGTAACTACAGGGGTTTAAGCCTATAGAAAAGGGTTCCAAACTATTTTTCCATTTCTAACTTGGTTTAAGTTAGCTTTACATGGTAAAATATAGTTTGGTGCAATTGTCTGTTGTCTTTTAGACGAACGACTTGAGATTGGGTGTTTGGTTTTCCCATAAATGTTTTGGAAGTCTATGGCGAGACTTATCAAAAAGAATTAGCTATCCCCCCGAATAGAATTGTTCGAGTAGGTTCGGCTTAAGCGTTGTGAGATCAATGTAGATTATGGTACTCAAGGTAGCAATAATATACATTGACTCCGCAAAGATTGCAATTTAGTGAATGAACTGCATGTTGGCATGGTCAAAGGCTTCTTAGTCTCTAACTTAACTACACAACAAAATTCATTCTTGCCTGGGGTGTTCGAAAACAATACCAAAAACCAATTAAACGATGTCTCAACATCGACAAGAACAGTGACTAAGCAACCAGTAAAACAACGTTTCAACATCGACAAAGGCAGTGATTAAGCAACTAGGAAACAACGTTTCGGTGCGCCACTCACTCTGAATGTCAGATTTGATCATGTTATCGCGTCTGGTAGCATTATCCTAACTGGCGTCACCCCCCTTCGGTCATGGGAGACTGCGAACACGGGTGAGGACGTCGCTCCATGAGCTAAAGTTAGGTTGTCCTTGAGTAGTTTTAACTGTTTGCGCAGCTGAAAGAGGACTTTTAGGTCTGGATTGGAATCCAGTTTGACTTTCGATGGAGTGTATTTGTCTGGGTCAGTCAGATACAGTATCATCGAGTTAATTGCAGGATCATCCAACTTCTGAAGTTGGATGATGTCTGGGTCAGTTGAAATTGACTTTTCATATTTTAAAAGAACTTGGCTAAGTTTGTCTCTTTCTTCATCAGATGTCAGAGTGTCGGCTTGAGCGACCACCTGTTCAATCTGTGATGAGACTGATGAGGGTTCTTGCTCCATGGGGAGCTCCAACGAATCCTTTTCTGAGTCGTCGGACCTGTCTATGGGCAAGGCACCATAGGTTTGTGGTCCTTGGTCGACGTCATTGGTTGAGAAAAGAGCTGTGGCCTGTGATGGTTTCGTGAAACATACTGGCCCAGTGTCTTGACTCGGTACCAGGTTATCTGGGAGTCCTCCCAGAACTGGAATGCCTAGTTCAAAATCATGAAGGTCAGGTTCTGAGTTTTCAGTTTGCGATGACTCATCATCGTTTGTGTGTGAGTTTATCCCCCCTTCGTCCGATGAGGGGTTGTTGGAGGCAATAACAGCAATGTCTTGGTGTGTTTCACCGACATCTGTAATGTTGTCATTCGCGCCTTCAGATTTAGTAGCGATCAGATCACTACATTGTGCTCCTGGTTTGGTTCCCATTTCAGCGTGTATCAAAGTGTCTAAAAACCTTTGCATTTCCTCTGTCTCTTCCGAGCTCAGAGGTTTAGGGCCTTGTTCCTGGAACTTTTGTGATTTTTTCGCCTCGGGACTTTTCGTCCGAGGTGGGAGGCGGCTAGGTACGTCTTTTGGGGGTTCCTCTTCGGATTTCCCCTGATAATATGGGTCCTCTTGGATCCCATATCCTTGCGTCCTGCGCATGTCCCATGTACGATAATCACGTTCATCCTCTGAAAGAGGAGTTTTTTTGTTCCAGCGTGCACCTTCATTATGCGGTTTGTTAGTTTGAAAATACTGCCTTTTCTCGCCTGTTTTAGGAGGAGGTGGCGTGCACCTTCCTTCCATTTCTAGGGAGTGGGGTTTAACCTTTACACCAGGAAACACCTCTATGGGCGTCTTAGCATGAGAACGTGCCTCAAACACATTCACAGCACACTGTTTAATCTCATTTATGGATTTTTCTCTGAAATTTGCCATAATTCGTACTGACGTGCGTATGTCAGTGTGGAGATTTTTGCTGAAAACAAATTTAAAATTTTCTTCTTCCTCCATTCCGGTTTCATTTCTGTAACCAAAATAAGCTTGGAAGATTCTTTTGTAATAAACTTTTGGATGTTCAGTTTTACCCTGCGTGACCTTGTCTGCGGCTGGGAAACCAGCAGGTCCTGTGCAGGGGTCGTACTCTTTGATCAAAGCTTCACACAGAAGTTTGTAATCTCTTCTCGTTGCATCAGGTAGACGCTCGATGAAGGTGAACACCTCTCTGTCCGAAGTGAGCCGTATCAGACTGATCTTATCCTCTACCATAGCATTAGGATAAGATCTCAATCTGAACTCCAGTTCTCTGAGGTACGCTTTTGTTTCACTTGAACCCAACGGTCCAGGTACAAAACATTGTACATATTTTGAGATTTTTTGCAAATCATCCATTGAAGGAGACAGTTTCCATGCACTCTGTTGCATGTTTTGTGGAGGAGACCTGTTCAGGGCTGTTCCTGCCACTTTATGTGAGGGTGGATTACGAGCAGGAGGTGCAACAACGTCTTTCTGAGGTGTATGTGGGTGGCCTGGACTCTGTCCACGGTCTTCAACTCGCCCCACGTCAGAAATCTTGTTTGTTGCCGCTCGTAGTTTTTCTTCACATGTTTTTAAGCGTTCCTGTGATGTATGATAATCACTTTCTAAACGCATCTGTAGCTGTTGCAATATGTGTTTATCCATTCTGAGTTCTTCCAGCTTTTTGTTAAGCACATCTATTTTGCTATTCAGCGTATCAATTTCTGCATTTGCATTTTGCTGTGATTGAAACATCTGTTCAGAATGTTTTCTTGTGAGGATTTCGTGTTCACTTTTAAATTGAAGGAAGTGTTCTTCAATTCTCTGAACCACCTCTTTTTCACTGTTTAACCTTATTGCAAGGTAATCAGCTTTCTCAACAACCTTATAGAATGATCCTTTCAGCAAAATTGCAATTTTAGCCAGCTTTTCATAGTTTGGCATTGTAATTTCTGTAGAGGTCACACTTTCTGCAACCTCCTTCAGATTGTCCACTAACTCTTTTGGGTTCATGCGCTCTGCCTGTTTATCATATGGATGTAAGGAATCTGTCAGAAGCTTCAACGCGTTCTTTAAACAGTCCCTTATCCCATAAGCATCAAAATCTTTCCCTAACACACTTGTCATGTTTTTCACTGTGTAGCAATTTATCTGTTTAAAAACAGTTGCAAGCTTCAGATATTTTACAGGTAAATATTTGTATTCGAGTCAATGAGTTTTCACACTTATTTTAGCTTTTTGGGTTTACACAGAAGTACTGTTATAAGTCAACTTATTCAAATGTGGGTACCTTTCTCAGGTTTTACCCCAATTCATGAATATTTAAGTAAATGCTCTTCTGGCAGTGTTACTTTTTGTGCTTATTTTTCAACAGATACTAAGTTACCAAACGCTTTTTAGTGTATTTTACTCTGAAGCACTGAATTTTTTATAAACCTGCAATTTTCTAAAAAGTCTCACAGCAACATTAGTTTAAAACGTTTTTTAAACCGTTCTGTTCCAGAAATTTGCTATTTTAACAGTTACTCATAGAACTAAGTGGTGAAAAGAAAAAAGAACAGTTGATGTATCAGGATTAATCAGTCCTTCCTTCAGAAAAACTGTTATTCCTGTTCTCCTGTCTCATCCTCTATTTAAAATTAAATAGGAAGATGTATTTGTTTAGGTGGCAACTTAAACAGAAAAATCTCTTTTTCCTGATAAGTTTACTCTTATTTAGTGATTTTGTAATTAAACGTGTATTATCTTTCAAGCAAAATGAGTAAATTTTTCAACTCTGTGAATATTTGAACCATTTCTATTTTTTTTAAAAAAGTTCCTAACTTTATTTTGTACCTATTTAAGGGATTACCAGTGAAAAAGTCGCTTTGGTAAATGCTCCTTGCATAAATACCTTTTTTAACTTTTAAAATGCAAGATAACAGTGTTTATTCAGCTTTGAGGAAGTTTTTTAACTCAAAAATGCCTTACATAAATAAAAAGAACGTTTAATTTCACTCTTTACCAAAAACTGAAGTGAAACTGCGATCTAAGTTTCTCCAGGAGGGTGCAGTGTTTAGCTTTTTACCAGCAGGAGTCTATGACGACTTCCTGTGACGTTCGGTTGACATCCTGTTGTTAGCCGCTTAGCTTAAAGTTAGCTTCGGCTAAACTCGGTTAAAATCAACATTTCTGAACGAATTTAAGCGTAAACGTGGCGTAATTTCAACAAGCACGACTTCTTAGCATGAACATGAGTTTTTGGGACAATATTGCAGCTTTATTCAGTGATTTTAAGCGTAGTGAAGGCCCCGGTGGTTATGCTGTTAGCTTAAAATTAGCATCGCTAGCGTTGTTTAAAAACATCATTTTATGACGAATTTTAAACTCTAACGTGGCAAAATTTCAGCGAGTATGCTTCGAAGCATTTAACCAGCGTATTAAAACCACTTTAAAGGCGCTTTTTGGCTTTAAAAAGCAGATTTTATTTCCCTATGAAAACGAATTTCATTTCCGGGTCACGTGACTGAAATCACCAATGGCAAAGCAGCGCAGGGTTGAGAGGGGATGACGTAGCCACGCCAGTCAACCTTCTCAGCAAATCAGAGCGCTCCACACAGCAACATTCAACCAATCAGGAGACGTTTACAGCCAGCATGCTAGGTTTAGCCTGAAAAATAGTTCGTCAGCTTTTCGTCTTTTAAACTGTCAAAATGCACTTTTTCTGTTAAAAATTGTAACGAATCAACTCCTTGAGCTGCACGGAGGCAGCGCTCCGTGACAAAACGTCTTTCTAGCTATTTAAAACAACTCGTTCGAACCTCCAGAACCGAGTCGGAACCAGAACCGAACCGGACCAGAACAGCGTCTGGAACACAGTTTAAACAGAATAAAGCGTTTCTCACAGCTCATCAGCTTTTAGTTAACATAACAGGCGTACAATGTCAGCTTTTTAAAGACTCAATGACACAATTTCAGCTCTAAAACATTGCCAGCGTAACACAGCGTAAACCTGCAGAGCTAAGTGCGCAGCTCCATCACGCTGCGTAAATACGCACAGCCAAGCTCCAAACGCGCAGCACCGGCTGCGTTTCAATCACAGCTGATAAACTGTTACTTTTTAACATACATGCCAACACGTAAATCAATCTTACACGTTTTTACAGTCATTTATGAGCACGTTAACGGGCCACCAGTTGTAATAAACAGAATAAAGCGTTTTACGGCACACTGTTTATATTAATTTGGTGGAATAGTGTAAAGCATAACAGACAAGTTTCACAGAAAATGAGCATCGATCACTCGGCGGTG
>NW_023621078.1:0-5887 GCF_014905685.2 Nematolebias whitei
TTTTTAATCCTCATTCAAAGTAGAAATCAAGTTAGAATGTGTTACAGAGTAATGATTCAATTTCTTGATCTTCTGTCTGAAATGAGCAAGTTGTGATGTCGGTCAAAGGTCGAAAACAAGTTGTTGGAACGAACTGTCATTTTTTAAAATCCTCTCAGACGTAAATAGAGAAGCTGGCACCTGTTTTCCCCCAACTCGCCTAAACATTTCTCTCGTCTGTCTCAAAACATCTTCTGTCCGTTCCAAAACAATTTTTCTGTTTTTCTGACTTCTAGTGACCTCTTACGTCACAAAAAACACACCCCTGATTAGCTATTTCAGCCAATCAGGACTTCCCAAATGAACTGGAAATAGAACTCTTTAAATGTCGGCACTTCCTAGTTCCAGCCAGTCGAGTGCGGTGGGAGAGCAGTTCAGTTTGGAGAGCAAACCGAACAGAAGAAGTGCTGGAGAGTACAGGAGGTTCAGACATGATCCGCAGTTCTTCCGAGTCTTGTGGGAATTATGGAATCTTCCACATCTGAGTGGAACTCTGACGGACTCACAACTCATGTGAGTCCACCCGTGAGGTGAACGTGTGTCGAACAAGTACCGTCACTACTCCGGACGTTCCCAACCATCCTACGGAGAGGCTGGAAATGGTAGCGTTAAATGGGACTCCGTACCAGCTGATTCATCTTCAGAGAGGTAACAAGTCGATTTCCTACTGAAGCGTACCGAGATGAAACTGGGTCGAATGGAGAGTGCCGTTCTTATACCGACACATAACAACCCCTCATCCATCTTCTCTCTCAATTTTAACTCCTTCATTCCCCATCTTTAAACCCTTCTATCTTGCCAGTAATCATTCCAGATATTTTCAGAAATGTCTGTTGTGAGGCAGGGAAATCATGGTCGTATGGTTTTCCTGACTGTAAAGCTAATTAATTAAGCTGTTATTGTACTCAATTTTGCCAAATTAATGTAAATGTTTGATGTTAAACTTTGATTCTGTTAATAAATGACCGCATTCATTTGATGGGTCAAAGAAAATTAACATCTCACGTTACATTTAATTAATTTCAATGCACGATATTATTCAGTCCAGAAAAATGAAAGAATCCTTTCTATTTATGAATATATCACAGGTATATGTTCCTCTACAGGAATGTACTTGTGAATGGGATGGAACTGCTGTCAAATACTGTGCAGACTGCATGATCCAAATGCAAGATGGATGGCTACTCCAAAAGCTGAGGGTTGGCAAATAAGAAGGTATTACGATCCTCTAAAATCCTTCAAAAATCAACTAGATGAGAAGAAATTTGAAGCCCCTAAGAGGACCCCAGTCGTCCGAAGATATAACATGGAACCAAATGTAAAACCTACTGCACCACCCTTGTATCCTGGGTTGGGGGGAGCAGGTGAAGGTATGGTATAAAGTTTATTCATTTTAAAAAATACAAAACAATTTCATAATATAAAAAATACAAGAGATTTAAAATCAAAGGCAGCAGAAGAAGATAAAAATCTTATTATATCTGCCCCTTTTTTTCACACAATTAGTTCAATCACAATAATTTTCACGTAACAGAACAAAATGAATAACTTTTTAATTTTTCTAATTCTAATACAAAAAACTGTTTCTTAATTTTTCTAATTCTAATACAAAACACACATTAAGCTACTTTATATATATTTGTTTAACAATTCAGCTTTGATCTTTTTCTTAAATGTACACATTGACTTGGCATTTTTAACATCACTCTCTAGACCATTCCACAATCCAATTCCTTGGATTGAGGTAGACCTTCCTTTCAGACTAGTTCTGAATTTTGGTTTGACAAATATCTCTATCCCCTTAAGATTATAACAACTTTGTCTTTTAACAAAATTTCTTTGGAAATTTAATGGTAATGTGTTATTTTGAGCCCTATACATAACTGATAAAATACTATAATCTACCAAATCATGGAACTTCAATAACTTCAGTTGATAAAATAATGTGCTTGATGGGTGACTGTAATGCTTTCTGGTGATAATTCTTACAGCTCTTTTCTGTAAAATATAAATAGGCTTTGTAAATGTTTTACACGCTTTCCCCAAAACATCAATGCAATAGATTAAATGTGGAACAATAATTGTGTTATACAATATGTACAGAGCTTTATCATTTAATAATTCCCTGACTTTGTATAGTACAGCAATAGATTTAGATATTTTTGTTCTTACAGAAGTTATGTGATTTTTCCATGTTAGCTGTTCATCAATGATTACCCCCCAAAATTTCATCTCATTAACTCTATAAATTTCAACACCCTCAATTTTAAATGGATCATCAACAGTTCTCTTTTTGTTACTAAATATCATGTAATTAGTTTTATCTAAATTTAATGATAATTTATTAAGTTTAAACCAAGTTTGTGTTTTAAACTTAATAAATTATCATTAAATTTAGGTAAGGTATAACAGCAGCGAGAGAAAAAATGCGCTGGAACCCTCGAGACTTGCTCGAACAGTCAGTGCAGCAGTCCTGGCCTCATAGCCCCTCTATGGGGAGAGCAAGAGATACGCCCCTTGGCACTAATCAGTATCCACTGGTTTTCAGGGTGTTTCAAGACCCTAGGGAAGTGAACCACGCCGAAGATCATCAGCTGCCTGACATGGTGAAAGCCAAAGCCCAAAAAGGTGGTTGGGAAGGTCCCTGGGAGTTGGTGACATGTGCCCAGCTCATAGCTGAGGTAATATTAAACCAAGATCTTCCATTGGTGGACCTGCCTGACGTTCCTCGTGAAGAAGGAACTAGACACTCAAATTTGTATTATTATACAACTAGCTTAGATGCATGGGCTGTGCAAGGAGCGAGGGCAAAGCAAAAAACAGCTGAATACTTAGTGACATCCGAGGCCTGGGAGCGACACAGCGCGCTGCAAATTTCTGGAACTGCGGCCCAGCGAGTAGACACTCCCATATGGCCTGACTCCACCCAGAGAGTTAGAGTTTCCGTGCAGATGATCGTAGTACCATATAGGGGAATATAGAATAGAATAGAATAGAATAGAATAGAATTCAACTTTATTGTCATTGCACATGTCACAGGTACAAAGCAACGAAATGCAGTTTGCATCTATCCAGAAGTGCTTAGCAAGAAAAATAAATTGGTAGATATATATAGTACAATATACAGTAAGTTGCTTTGAATATGCTATAGGTATAAATATATACAGGTTGTGAGTGTACAGATATACTCAGTTGGGGCAACACTCAGCCCGATCGAGGAAAGTAAAGACGAGGAGGAAAAGTCCCAAACAAGCAAAACTGAGAAAAGACGAAGTGTACTGAATGCTTGGGCCTGCAAGACATTTCAGAAGAAATGGATGCAAAAGGACAAGAAAGCAGGAAAATAATAACAAGACGAAGGGGTGCTAGAACAATCAATGGATCTCGCAGCAAGAGGAACTGGAGAAAAGGTATTAAAATGGTAGTTCAAATTATAAGATGCCCTAATTGGTTTTGGCGAGAAAGAGACAATATAAAACTAGTAGATAGAGTCGGGGTGAACGCAAGGTGGAAAATGACACAAGTTCCCCACGAGGATAACTACCGAAGAACACCGGAACTAATCCACACAGACATATGGAATCTGTTAATTCAACGGCGTAGGACTGGACCATACATGCCTGCCCTGATCGTGGAGAAAAAACTGGTGGAATTGGATCAGCCCATAAAAGATTATTCAATGAATAGGAGCCGCATAAAAAATTACTTCAATTCGGTTGTGAAATATAGGCGACCAAGGGATCTGACAGGGGCATATTGCGAATATGATCCTGTAATTGGCTCAATGGCCAATCCTATAGGGGAACCACAGGATCCCTGCCCATCGGGAACACCATGGATCTTTAATGTTGTCTATTGGGAGGTAGCTGGGAAAATAATGAAGCTCAAGTGGGGCCCTAATTACATGGGAATCTACCAGGCCCAGTTCTGTGAGATCTCCGTAGGAGAAATGGCAATTCAGACAAGTCCAGCCATGCAGTGGGTGATCTACAAGAGAGAATGTGACCCAGACCGAGTTGTCATTGAAAACTCAAGCCTCCCATTACGGATGTTACAAGACAGAGTTGTAACTCCATATGCCGACTGGCATGTTCCACCTATCAGAATGGGCCATAGAATAAAAGCATCATACAGAGGGCACCCATTGGTGATCCAAGTGGCCGCGCTGAAAGAAAAGGGCCAAGCTTATCACCAATATATGGAAAAGATATTCACAGTGGATTTCCTGAACATCATGGAACACGAGGAGCAACGTCGCTCCATGGAAGAGCCTTTCCTGGAGTGCCAGTGTGGAATGCTGCAGGGCCCTCAGCTTGAACCTGAATATTGGAATGTGATCCAGTGGAAGTGGGTGTGGAGTGGATTGGATCGAGGTTTGCCACACCCCTCACCCCTCAGTGTGGAACTCCTTAAAGGACGCGTGACCAGAGGGCAAAGCCACTTCCCGAAAGAGGATCACGAGCCCAGCACCTCCTCGACACTCAGATATTGATACACAACTCTACCCCCATGGCATCCTGATCACGCCACCAATGGACCATCACAATAAAGGAAGCAGCAGAGAAAAAGCAGACTAAAGACAACAGAAAAGGCAAATTCATTCAACAAAATAAGGAGTCAAGTCACGAATGGATTGTACAAGCTAAAGACATTGTGGACTTCAAGAGAATCGACAACAGACAAGATAACATATTACTTCGACGCTACAAGGACAGCCCAAGTATACCAGCCATACTACTGAACGGGGAGCCCGTGCAGTTGGACAAACCACAGCCCGATTTTTCCCTATGGAAAAACTGCACAAAAAATTATTGTTACACAAATACCCAATACACCAGAGAATTTTCCTCTGGAGGAACCCATGACAAAATATAGACTCTTTCTGGCGTTACTCTCCCACTATGCTAAGAGTATAACTTATCCATGACCTCCAACTACCCCATGGATTTTTAATGTAAATTACATAAACATAGCGGGGGGAAAAATAAATAATAATAATAATGATAAAGACTACTGTTTGAGGGAACACGATCTGTCATACCATTCTTGTCATTCTAGGAGCCTCATGTATCCTGTTGCTACTGCCATCTGAAGTTGTCTGACATCAGGTACCTATGGGCTGTTGGGTCGTGATGGTGGTGCCATCACCGCCGTTCTAACTGTTTTGCTTACCCGAGTGAGGTAGACACAGGACACATGCCACGCCCTCACTGCAGCCTTTCTCCTCCAAGGGGTCTGAAACTAATCCTGAGGCTCAGGTATTACCCGTAGCTATTTTCCAGGACAGCTTAGTCTAAGGCTGTGTTGAGATGATTCACCCAGACTGTTAACTACCTTCAATCCGTGCACCACACCCAGAATCTCACCTCGTGTCTCGCCCAACCTAGCAGCAGGAATGGGGACGTTGGACAGACGAGGAAGTGCATGTTCACGGTAGCTCAACTCCTAATTTAGCATTGCAATTGTTATCCGATCTGGCATTGTTTAGAATCTAGGTATTATATTCTTGGATGTTGTTTTATAATCAAAGTTACAAACCTTTAAAACCCTCCCGTGATTTTGTTGTTACATTGAGAAAAAAAAAAAGATGGCGCCTTTGTTGATGGCACGCAGTCTACCTCTCCTGAATTTGTTAAAGTTACTCATGTTTTGCCTTCTCTCCATCCATGATGTATCCTCACTTCTAGTGTACGAATGCTCAACTCTGCTAAAGATGCAGGATTCGCTAAACAACGCACCGGTTTTTGGTAAAACTGGACATTTTAAGAAACCACCGCCCTTCCTGGCGTCTGTGCCAGCCTAGGTTGCTCTTTCAGCCACCTTCACGGCCGTGTGGGTGGTCAGCAAC
>NW_023621079.1:0-5887 GCF_014905685.2 Nematolebias whitei
ATTTGGGGTCATCAGGGTCAGATCAGGGTCAGATCAGGTTCACTACAGTCCCCCCTTTGGAAATCATCACCTGTCCATGGGGATGAATTCCAACCGTGAACTTAGACCTTCAAATGTCCTTGAGCTTGATGTAATCCAGCAAGGAAGACCAAAGTCAAAAGTAATCCAGCAAGGAAAACCAAAGTCAGAAGTAATCCAGCAAGGAAACAAAGTCAAGGTAATTCCACAATGTTCTTGGTATTCCATTGTGTTGATTATAATTCCATATCGTCTCGATAATTCCATTGTAGCAATGCTTTAACCCCTTGGAAACAGAGTCTGTAATCCATTGGAAAAAGTCATATAATCCACAACGGTAAATCCACAGCGATTGGAAGTGTTGATTAATCAGCATACAGAGGGGTACCCTTGGGTTGAACTGAAGAAGCGGCCACTGGATGAAGAGTGGAGACCAACGTCAGGATTGCAGGTCGCCTCCAGCGAAGGTTGTCTCCAGCGACGTCCAGCCTGTGCCGTTCTGGTTCAATGTGTCATGCAATTATGTGGTTTAAGGTGGGCTTATGAAGGGGATTTTACATAAGGCCTTAAACTATATGCACCTGGTGTGTAAGCTATTATGGTTGGGAACAGCTACAACTACCAGTTAAGGGGTGGAGCATGCTGAAAAGGGGTAACTACAGGGGTTTAAGCCTATAGAAAAGGGTTCCAAACTACTTTTCCATTTCTAACTTGGGTTAAGTTAGCTTTACATGGCAAAATATAGTTTGGTTCAAATGTCTGTTGTCTTTTAGACGAACGACTTGAGATTGGGTGTTTGGTTTTCCCATAAATGTTTTGGAAGTCTATGGCGAGACTTATCAAGAGAATTAGCTATCCCCCCGAATAGAATTGTTCGAGTAGGTTCGGCTTAAGCGTTGTGAGATCAATGTAGATTATGGTACTCAAGGTAGCAATAATATACATTGACTCCGCAAAGATTGCAATTTAGTGAATGAACTGCATGTTGGCATGGTTAAAGGCCTCTTAGTCTCTAACTTAACTACACAACAAAATTCATTCTTGCCTGGGGTGTTCGAAAACAATACCAAAAACCAATTAAATGATGTCTCAACATCGACAAGAACAGTAACTAAGCAACCAGTAAAACAACGTTTCAACATCGACAAAAGCAGTGATTAAGCAACTAGGAAACAATGTTTCGGTGCGCCACTCACTCTGAATGTCAGATTTGATCATGTTATCGCGTCTGGTAGCATTATCCTAACTGGCGTCACCCCCCTTCGGTCATGGGAGACTGCGAACACGGGTGAGGACGTCGCTCCATGAGCTAAAGTTAGGCTGTCCTTGAGTAGTTTTAACTGTTTGCGCAGCTGAAAGAGGACTTTTAGGTCTGGATTGGAATCCAGTTTGACTTTCGATGGAGTGTATTTGTCTGGGTCAGTCAGATACAGTATCATCGAGTTAATTGCAGGATCATCCAACTTCTGAAGTTGGATGATGTCTGGGTCAGTTGAAATTGACTTTTCATAATTTAGAAGAACTTGGCGAGGTTTGTCTCTTTCTTCATCAGATGTCAGAGTGTCGGCTTGAGCGACCACCTGTTCAATCTGTGATGAGACTGATAAGGGTTCTTGCTCCTTGGGGAGCTCCATTGAATCCCTTTCTGAGTCGTCGGGCCTGTCTATGGGTAGAACACCATAGGTTTGAGGTCCTTGGTCGACATCATTGGTTGAGAAAAGAGCTATGGCCTGTGTTGGTTTTGTGAACCATACTGGCCCAGCTTCTTGACTCGGTACCAGATTGTCTGGGAGTCCTCCCAGAAATGGAATGCCTAGTTCAAAATCATGAAGGTCAGGTTCTGAGTTTTCAGTTTGCGATGACTCATCATCGTTTGTGTGTGAGTTTATCCCCCCCTTCGTCCGATGAGGGGTTGTTGGAGGCAGCAACAGCAATGTCTTGGTGTGTTTCACCGACATCTGTAATGTTGTCATTCGCGCCTTCAGAGTTAGTAGCGATCAGATCACTACATTGTGCTCCTGGTTGGGTTCCCATTTCAGCATGTATCAAAGTGTCTAAAAACCTTTGCATTTCCACTGTCTCTTCCGAGCTCAGAGGTTTAGGGCCTTGTTCCTGGAACTTTTGTGATTTTTTCGCCTCGGGACGTTTCGTCCGAGGTGGGAGGCGGCTAGGTACGTCTTTTGGGGGTTCCTCTTCGGATTTCCCATGATAATATGGGTCCTCTTGGATCCCATATTCTTGCGTCCTGCACATGTCCCATGTATGATAATCACGTTCATCCTCTGAAAGAGGAGTTTTTTTGTTCCAGCGTGCACCTTCATTATGCGGTTTGTTAGTTTGAAAATACTGCCTTTTCTCGCCTGTTTTAGGAGGAGGTGGCGTGCACCTTCCTTCCATTTCTAGGGAGTGGGGTTTAACCTTTACACCAGGAAACACCTCTATGGGCGTCTTAGCATGAGAACGTGCCTCAAACACATTCACAGCACACTGTTTAATCTCATTTATGGATTTTTCTCTGAAATTTGCCATAATTAGTACTGACATGCGTATGTCAGTGTGGAGATTTTTGCTGAAAACAAATTTAAAATTTTCTTCTTCCTCCATTCCGGTTTCATTTCTGTTACCAAAATAAGCTTGGAAGATTCTTTTGTAATAAACTTTTGGATGTTCATTCTTTCCTTGCTTGACCTTGTCAGCGGCTGGGAAACCAGCAGGTCCTGTGCAGGGGTCGTACTCTTTGATCAGAGCTTCACACAGAAGTTTGTAATCCTTTCTCGTTGCGTCAGGTAGACGCTCGATAAAGGTAAACACCTCTCTGTCCGAAGTGAGCCGTATCAGACTGATCTTATCTTCTACCGTAGCATTAGGATAAGATCTCAATCTGAACTCCAGATCTCTGAGGTACGCTTTTGTTTCACTTGAACCCATCGGTCCAGGTACAAAACGTTGTACATATTTTGAGATTTTTTGCAAATCATCCATTGAAGGAGACAGTTTCCATGCACTCTGTTGCATGTTTTGTGGAGGAGACCTGTTCAGGTCTGTTCCTGCCACGTTAGGTGAGGGTGGATCACGAGCAGGAGGTGCAACAACGTCTTTCTGAGGTGTATGTGGGTGGCCTGGACTCTGTCCACGGTCTTCAACTCGCCTCACGTCAGAAATCTTGTTTGTTGCCGCTCGTAGTTTTTCTTCACATGTTTTTAAGTGTTCCTGGGATGTATAATAGTCATCTTTTAAACGCATATATAGCTCTTGTGCAATTTGTTTATCCATTCTGAGTTCTTCCCGATCTTTGTTAAGCACATCTATTTTGCTATTCAGCGAATCAATTTCTGCATTTGCATTTTGCTGTGATTGAAACATCTGTTCAGAATGTTTTCTTGTGAGGATTTCGTGTTCACTTTTAAATTGAAGGAAGTGTTCTTCAATTCTCTGAACCACCTC
Source organism: Nematolebias whitei (assembly GCF_014905685.2). Taxonomy (NCBI): domain Eukaryota; kingdom Metazoa; phylum Chordata; class Actinopteri; order Cyprinodontiformes; family Rivulidae; genus Nematolebias; species Nematolebias whitei. Next base: position 3,463 of record NW_023621079.1, read on the forward strand.
TTTTTCACTGTTTAACCTTATTGCAAGGTAATCAGCTTTCTCAACAACCGTATAGAATGATTCTTTCAGCAAAATTGCAATTTTAGCCAGCTTTTCATAGTTTGGCATTGTAATTTCTGTAGAGGTCACACTTTCTGCAACCTTCTTCAGATTGTCCAATAACTCTTTTGGGTTCATGCGCTCTGCCTGTTTATCATATGGATGTAAGGAATCTGTCAGAAGCTTCAACGCTTTCTCCAAGCAGTCCGTCATCCCTTTTGGATCAAAGTCTTTTTCTAACACACCTGTCATGTTTTCCACTGTGTAGCAATTTATCTGTTTAAAACAGTTGCAAGCTTTAGATATTTTACAGGTAAATATTTGTATTCAAGTCAATGAGTTTTCACACTATTTAGCTTTTGGGTTTACACAGAAGTACTGTTATAAGTCAACTTATTCAAATGTGGGTACCTTTCTCAGGTTTTACCCCAATTCATGAATATTTAAGTAAATGCTCTTCTGGCAGTGTTACTTTTTGTGCTTATTTTCAACAGATACTAAGTTACCAAGCTGTTTTTTAGTGTATTTTACTCTAAAGCACTGAATTTTTTATAAACCTGCAATTTTTCTAAAAGTCTCAAAGCAAATCAGTTTAAAGCGTTTTTTAAACCGTTCTGTTCCAGAAATTTGCTATTTTAACAGTTACTCATAGAACTAAGTTGTGAAAAGAAAAAAGAACAGTTGATGTATCAGGATTAATCAGTCCTTCCTTCAGAAAAACTGTTATTCCTGTTCTCCTGTCTCATCCTCTATTTAAAATTAAATAGGAAGATGTATTTGTTTAGGTGGCAACTTAAACAGAAAAATCTCTTTTTCCTGATAAGTTTACTCTTATTTAGTGATTTTGTAATTAAACGTGTATTATCTTTCAAGCAAAATGAGTAAACTTTTCAACTCTGTGAATATTTGAACCGTTTCTATTTTTTTTTTTAAAAGTTCCTAACTTTATTTTGTACCTATTTAAGGGATTACCAGTGAAAAAAGTCGCTTTGGTAAATGCTCTTTGCATAAATACCTTTTTTAACTTTTAAAATGCAAGATAACAGTGTTTATTCAGCTTTGAGGAAGTTTGTTAACTCAAAAATGCCTTTTAGAAAAAATAAAAACGTTTAATTTCACTCTTTAAACCTAAAATGAAGTGAAACTGCGATCTAAGTTTCTCCAGGAGGGGGTAGTGTTTAGCTTTTTTCAGCAGGAGTCTATGACGACTTCCTGTGGCGTTCGGTTGACATCCTGTTGTTAGCCGCTTAGCTTAAAGTTAGCTTCGGCTAAACTCGGTTAAAATCAACATTTCTGAACGAATTTAAGCGTAAACGTGGCGTAGTTTCAACAAGCACGACTTCATAGCATGAACACGAGTTTTATGGGACATGTGCAGCTTTATTTAGTGATTTTAAGCACGGCAGAGCTCATTTCCGACATGGGGGAGTGACGTGACACGTCATTCATCCAGTCGTTAGCTGTTAGCTTAAAATTAGCATCGCTAGCGTTGTTTAAAAACATCATTTTATGACGGATTTTAAACTCTAACGTGGCAAAATTTCAGCGAGTATGCTTCGAAGCACTTAGCCAGCGTATCAAAATCACTTTAAAGGCGCTTTTCAGCTTTAAAAAGCAGATTTTATTTCTCTATGAAAACGAATTACATTTCCGGGTGGCGTGATTGACACGTCCCTCATCCAATGAGAACGTTACACACGGTCTTTTTCAACCAATGGCGCAGCGTTAAAGCAACCAGCATGCTAGATTCACGTGAACTAAAATTTGTCAACTTTTCGTCTTTTAAACTGTCAAAATGCACTTTTTCTGTTAAAAATTGTAACGAATCAACTCTTAACTGTGTTCTGAGACGGCGCTCAGCTTTTAAAACGTCTCTCCATCCATTTAAAATACTCGTTCAAACTTAACAGAACCGAACTGGACCACAGTCCTGGTCTTTCAGCAGAACCTCCGTACTTTTAAACAGAATCAACGTTTCCCACAGCTCATAAGCTTAGCTACACTTAACAACGTACAATTTCAGCTTCCACAAGACTCGATGACACAATTCCAGCTTTTAAAACATTGCCAGCGTAACACAGCGTAAACAAGCAGAACCGAGCGAGCAGCTTCGGCACGCAGCTTTCAACACAGCTGATAAACTGTTATTTTTCAACATGCCAACATGAAAAATCAATGTTTACACGAATTCACAGTCATTCATGGAACTTTACGGGCCACCAGTTGTAGTAGTAAACAGAAAAAAGCGTTTTACGGCACACTGTTTATATTAATTTGGTGGAATAGTGTAAAGCAATAACAGTGATTTCACAGAAAATGAACTTCGAATCACTCGGCGGTGATGAAGAAAGAGACAAACTACGCCAAGTTCTTTTAAAATATGAAA
>NW_023621080.1:0-5886 GCF_014905685.2 Nematolebias whitei
TATATGTGTGTGTGTGTGTGTGTGTGCGTGTGTGTGTGTAAACGAAAAACAAATTAATTCAGAGCAGACACATTCTCCACTGTTTATCTTTCGTTTATCTCACCCAGCAGGTTTTTAAAACGTGTCGTCGTTTCCCTTTTTCTCGGCACAAGACAGAGGCCCCGAGCAAAATGAAACAAGTTATTCCCAATTTTTTTTCTTCCTCTTTTTTTTTTTTTTTTTTTACAAATGTAAGCTTCTTTTTCTCTCAACAGTAAGAGGTGAACATGTCTCTACAGGTGAACATGTCTCTACATGTTCTGATCAGGTTTTTGATTTTCAAGGAATACATGAACAGAGAAATTCAGTTTCAGTAGGAAGTGAAAACATAAATCCCTCTCATAAGAGTAAAAAGGAAATATGGAAATACAGAGACTATGTTACATGCAGGTAAATTATTGTATGGTCTAAGAATTTACCAACATACAGTAATTCTGTTAAAATGAAGAATTTATCAACCTTCTCTGAAAATCGGCTGCAAAGATTTATTTTTTCATGCTGAATTATTTGTCACTGTGTGCATAAAACCATCATTAAAAATGTCAGAGAAGAAACTTTTACTAATTCTATGAAGTATTTTTCTTCAAAAACCTTATGCAAACTCTTAAAGGAAGTTCTTGCACTTTATTTCTGGTAATTATGGGTTAGGACCTCTGATGAGAGAAATAAATTTAACGAAAATGACAAATAAATAGAAGCTAACCACAAAGTTTGTTTAGAGAAAATACACACGTTTTAATTTCATGACTTGATTTCCCCGCATGTTACGTGAAAAGCAAAAAAAAAAAGATAGTAAAGAAAACCCCCAAATAATAGTCATGAATTTCAAAATAAAACAATCTGTTGGTTGTGTCAATATAAATCCCTGGTTTAGAAGAATCCCTGAACGTTGCTGCTTTGGAGGTAAGGTTATTTTACTGACAGCAGGTGTGATGGTGGAAGTAAATGGGTTATTTGGGCTGCACGGTGAAGAGGTGGTTCTAAACTGACCTGTGTGTGTACAGTTGTCTCGTGCCTGTCTGTGTTGGACCACTGACAGCAGGAGACAGATGAGAGACGATAATGACAGATGTTAGGACCCCTGGTCACTGCTGACCTCTAGTGGCAGCTTTTTTTGAATGAAAGATGAGAAGATTTGTACATTTGAGAGGTTTTCTCTTCTTTATCCTCAAAGTAAAACCCAGGGAAGATTCTCACCAGTTTAACTTCCAGTCTTCATTTACCAGGCCGCTTCATAAACCGTAGCTAAGAGGTCAAACGTGTCCGTAGCACTGAAAGTCATCGTTTTAATTGAAAGGCAAAATTTTGAAAAAGCTTTTCTCGCGTTATTTGAAATAATTTTCAATTTACTACATCACCTGCAAGTTAATTTTTTTTAATCCCACGTCATTGTCACGATAATAAAAGCTAAAATAGGTCATCTGGGTGGTTTATTTCTTCTTCTTGTGAGAGGAGTGTGTGTGGAAGAGCAGAGGAGCAGAAAGTGAGAGTGTCTACTCTTTCGGTTTTTCTGTCCTTTTTCTACTTTTTTCACTTGGTGTTTATGTTTATGTTAGTTATTTAATTGTGGGGTTTGGTGTTTTATTAGTTTAAAAAGTTTGTTTGACAGGGTGTGGCCGTCAGGTGCACCTGGCTGGCCGGCGTCTAGACGCCATGGTGGTGGAGAGCACGGGAGGATTCTGCACGCTGACGCGGAAAAACGGCATCGAGGTGAGTGCTGGTTCTCCGTGCGGCGTGGAGGAAGTTTGTTTAGCGGTGGGGGGTGGTTGGACATGGGTCCATCAGGTCCGCAGCCCGCATGAACGGGGCTGTTGTCTATGGCAAGCCCTTTTAACATAAAATAGGATTCACCACGCTTACATTCCAGATATCTGAAACTGAGTTTTGACTAGACATATTGGTTATTTAAGATATCTTGAATTGCATTTTGACTAGTCAAAATACTCATTTAAGATATCTCTAATTACATTCTGACTATATAATGACGTCAGATTTACCATTGAGTTGTATGGAGGCTTCAATTCAAGATATCTTGAACTGAATTTTGACTAGTCAAAAATACAGTTCTAGATATCTCTAAGTTAATTTTGACTAGTCATTATTTGCTTTCAAGATATCTCACTTTTAGTTCTGACTAGTCATAATTACAATTAAAGATATCTTAAATTACGTCATTATTCAAGATATCTTAAATGTATTTGTAGATATCACAAATGAAGTTTTGACTAGTGCAAATTAAATTGTAGATATCTTGAAAGCAAATAACGACTAGGCAAAACTAACTTAAAGATATCTAGAACTGTACTTATGACTAGTCAAAATTCCTTTTAAGATATCTCAAAATGAATTCAAGATATCTTGAATATTTTATCATGTAGACGGCTTTTCTATTTAAGATATCTTGAATTCACATTTTGACTAGTCAGAATGACATTCAAGATATCTTGAATTGTTATTCTGACTAGTCAAAACGTCACAGATTTACGTAGCATTTTGGCGGAAAAATCATAAAGCATTGTAGCCTTTTTATTTTATAATCTGCAAAATCAGGTCAGTCCAACACAACGCTCGTATTTTTAACATGATTTTTAGCGCGGCAGCTCGGATTATTTATTGTATCTGCAACAAGAAGACTCTTTTGCGACGTCTTTTTCACGACAACCGGAAACCGACACTTCCTGCTTTGCGAGTCTTTGCACTAAAGAGAAATGTCTCTCTTTTCAACATCTTTGCTTAATTTGCCAATCTTTTTTTTCGCTGCTGAGGAGGAAATCGCAGCGGCGAATTCTCGAACTAATAAACGTGAAAGGATAAAAGTTCTTCCATGAAGAAAATCTCCACAGCTGTCAAGGTAAGAAAAGACGTAGCTTAGCAAGCTAACCGTTAGCTACAACATATGAAGCGCATAAACATCGTGATAAAGAAGCCTAATTTAGTGTGCTACATTTATTTGGAGCGTTTGAGACAGACATGATATAAAATCTTTAATTATATTTTTATGAGGTTCCATTAGTGCCAAACATATGTTTATGTGTATGTAGCGTGCTGTGTATATCTGTAAGTTGATGTGTTAAGTGAATCAATCTATTATACAATCTATTACTTGTTTAAAGCTAAATATGTTATAACAAGTATTAATTATATATATGTGTGTGTGTGCTAAAAACAGATCTATTTTAGATCTCACTGGGTGTTGAAAAAAGAAATGTTGGCTTATTTCTGTAGAAGTGCAGCTGGTGAAGGTTTTTGTAACCATGTAGTTGCACTTTTTTTTTTACCAGACTGCCCACTACTCCCAACTCCAGCTGCCAACTGGTCCTCCTGTACTGGCCCGCACAAGAGATTTACAAAGAAGGCACAGACAAAGAACACAGGTAAAAAAATAAAATAAGAGTGGAACACATTCTTTTCTGTTATATTATTTAGTATATGATGGTTATGATTCTCATAACAACAATTGTAATAACTTTCCCACCTGTATATTATTAGTGCCATGTGAAATTTGTCATAGTCTCAATATTACTTGTGTCAAATATATTTTTCTCTCCTAACTTGTTTAGAATTGTTTGTTTTTGTAGGTAATGAATAATGCAGGTTCAACCTCTATGACTTAGTAATATTTGCAAGTTAAGTAAAAATCTTAACTCTCAGATCTGTCTCATTGTGTCCTACCAAATTGCTCATTTGTCTCTTTACATTTATTTATTTTTTATTTTGATGTATTTTTATGTTTATTTCTTGTAAGGGAATCCATCCTGAACCTGCCAGCGAGGTGGTGGTGGTGCGAAAGCCCAAAACTGTGGTGAAAAGATGTTTGCACTCCACGCTTTACAGAGCTTTCACAGGTATAACCTTTGGGTTAATGTTTTTATGTCCATGTTTCCTTTGTCAAAACTTATTGTGATTCTGTCACTCGTGTGTTTGTAGGACCACTTCCAGATCCTGACATCCTGGCATCGGGAGAAAAACAGCACCAGCTGGCGTCTCAACCACTTATCACACTTATCCTAGAGATGGTCTCTCAGCTTTGGAGCTGGTACCATCCAGACTTGGGCCTGTGCCACAGGGCTCACTGAGGTCTCACCAGTGCCCACCTGAGAAGTCCTGTGTAGCATCATTCTGCACCACATGGCTCCAGACCTCCCTGCTCTTCCTTCGATGCTGCATAGTCTTCCCAACATGTGTTTTGTGTCCACACTTGATCAGCTTATGCACCTTCAGTCTCTGCAAGTGTCACATGAAGTACAGGCCAGAACCAGGGAGCAGTCCAGATGTCCCGCGTGGGTACAGCTTAAACAACCAAGGCTTACTGCTAGCTGTTTCCACTTTCCGTGTTGCTTACAGAGGAAGTGCGGAGGAGGAGTCTGCTGACAGCACTGGCAGCTCAGATGATCAGGGGGTACACTAAACAATAACTGTTGAACGGGTATGGTGTGATGAATGGATTGATGATTGATCAGATGAAGTCTAAACTGGACATGTTTTACTTCAACACCTTCATCCATGTGTTTATATCAATGCAGCAAGAAACATAAAATTTATAAATCACCCTTTTGTTCCTTCATATTTTTAATCAGTCTCAATCTGTGTGAATCACTGTAAATACTGTATCTTGATGCTGCTCAATGATCCAGGTAGGAAAATCTAAAAAAAAGTTAAGTCTAGTCCTCTGGACATTCAAAAAGCAAAACAACAAAACAAACACACACAAAATGTAGAAACGTTTCGTCTCTCATCCAAGAGACTTCCTCAGTCTGAGGTGCTGTTTTCAGCTCAGTCTCTTAAATAGCACCTTCTCAGAGTGGATCAACCAGTTTGCTGCTGACAACCATGTGTAAATGTGTGAACCATTTATTACTTCATTTTATGCTTATGTTTAATAAATGTTTTAATGTTAAATGGTTATTGTTGCACCGGGGTCTGAGAGAAATGTAATTTCAATCCTGTGTATGTCCTGTACATGTTGCAGTTTTTGACAATAAAAGTGACTTTGACTTTGAGCAGCACCTCAGACTGAAGAAGCCTTTCGGATGAAAGACGAAACATTTCTACCTTCTTCTTTTTTTTTGTTTGTTTTGGTTTTTTGAATGTCCAGAGGACCAGTCTTAACTTTTTAGATGTAAATACTGTAAATAGTTATTCATGAAAAATACATAAATGTGCCAATTTATTTAATTTGAAATTACATAATTTGATAAAATATCTATAATCCACTATCAATTTATAGTGTACGGTTATAAAATGTTAACTTAAATAGTTAAATGTTTTTTGTTTTTACTAGATATTGTAAGTGGACTTGTTTTCCTTGTAATTCAACTGAATCAATCCACAAATAAAAAAACAGTACAGTATGCTGCTCAAGTGTGTTTTAATTGAAGAATGTTTAAAATAATTCAAAACAAACTATCTACCGGTAAGTACGTAACACTAGAACAATTTACATACATGTGACAAGCTTGGGTATGGATGTTATTTTTATTTTATAAACTTACTGCAACACAACCTTAGGACTTTCACCCAAGGACATCATTTATACACAGAAAAGACACTTGGGTTTGTTTACAAGTAAACACTGTGGAACAGAACCTACACGAGACTCAACTGTCACCTTCAACCTGGAATATAAATATGAAATGAACAAAAATAAATATGAATAATACTTAAGAATTGCAAAACAAACAAACATGGGGCTCACATTCACATACAAAAATCCAAAAGCCAGCCAGTCTTCTCTCAGGTAAGACACTGACTAATTATGGTGACTCAAGCAGGCTGTGAGAGCGTAGTAAAGCATGGTAGTACAGATACGGTTGTTTTCTTGCCCCACAAGAACAACCAGGAACTGAA
>NW_023621081.1:0-5883 GCF_014905685.2 Nematolebias whitei
AATGCACGTTTTATTCAGTTCAGAAAAATGAGGAATCCGCGTTAATTGATGAATATATCTGAGCATCTGTTCATCTACATTTTGGTGGCCCGTCCGTACGTTAGTACCACTTCTGGTGGCCCGTCACGTGCTCATAAATGACTGTATATTCGTGTAAAGATTGAATTTTAAATGTTGGCATGTGGAAAGTAGCAGTCAAAACATTGCATGTTTACGCAGCGTGCTGGAGCTGCGCGCTTGGAGCTTGGCTCTGCATGTTTACGCTGTATTACGCTGGCGATGTTATGAAAGCTGAAAAAGTGTCATATGTCGTGTGAAAGCTGGTAACTATGGTAACTAAAAGCTGGGTTGTGGAAACGCTCTATTCTGTTTAAAGACGGTCCAGATGCGGTTCTGGACCAGCTCGGTTCTGAAAAAGGTTCGGACGAGTTGTTTAAATAGTTAGAAAGACGTTTTTGATACCGGAGTAGCAGACTCCGTGCAGCTCAGTGTTGATTCGTTACAGTTTTTAACAGAAAAAGTGCATTTTGACAGTTTACAAGACAAAAAATTTGACGGACTTATTTCAGGCTGAATCTAGCTTGCTAGTTGCTGAAAACGCTTTGTGATTGGTTGAATATTGCTGTTGTGGAGCGCTCTGATTCGCTGAGAGGTTGACTGACGTGGCTACGTCATTTCCTCTCACCCCTGCGCTGCTCTGTCATTGGTGATTTCAGTCACGTGACCCGGAAATGAAAATTCGTTTTCATAGGGAAATAAAATCTGCTTTTTAAAGCTGAAAAGCGCTTTAAAAGTGTATTTTGATACGCTGGTTAAGTTCTTCGAAGCATACTCGCTGAAATTTCGCCGCGTTTGAGTTTAAAATCCGTCATTAAATGATGTTTTTGAACAACGCTAGCGATGCTAATTTTAAGCTAACAGCTAACGGCCGGATGAGTGACGTGTCACGTCACTTCCTCCATGTCGGAAATAAGCTTTGCCGTGCTTAAAATCACTAAATAAAGCTGCATATGTCCCAGAAAACTCATGTTCATGCAAAGAAGTCGTGCTTGTTGAAACAACGCCACGTTTACGCTTAAGTTCGTTCAGAAATGTTGATTTTGACCGAGTTTAGCCGAAGCTAACTTTAAGCTAAGCGGCTAAAAACAGGATGTCAACCGAACGTCACAGGAAGTCGTCATAGACTCCTGCTGGTAAAAAGCTAAACACTACCCCCTCCTGGAGAAACTTTAAATCACAGTTTCACTTCAGTTTTAGGTTTAAAGAGTGAAGTTAAACGTTTTTATTTTTCTGTAAGGCATTTTTGAGTTAACAAACTTCCTCTAGCTGAATAATCACTGTTATCGTGCATTTTAAAAGTTATTAAGGTATTTATGCAGAGAAGCATTTACCAAAGAGACTTTATTCACTGGTAATCCCTTATAAAGGTACAAAATAAAGTTAGGAACTTTTTAAAAAATAGAAACGGTTCAAATATTCACAGAGTTGAAAAGTTTACTCATTTTGCTTGAAAGATAATACACGTTTAATTGCAAAATCACTAAATAAGAGTAAACTTATCAGGAAAAAGAAACTTTTCTGTTTAAGTTGCCACCTAAAAATAAATCTTCCTATTTAATTTTAAATAGAAGTCACTGACAGGAGGACAACAGGAATAACAGTTTTTCTGAAGAGAGACTGATTAATCCTGACACATCATCAACTTTTCTTTTTCTTTTCACGACTTAGTTCTATGAGTAACTGTTAAAATAGCAAATTTCTGGAACAGAACGGTTTAAAAAACGTTTTAAACCGATGATTGCTGTGAGACTTTTAGAAAAATTGCAGGTTTATAAAAAAATCAGTGCTTTAGAGTAAAATACACTAAAAAGAGCTTGGTAACTGGTAACTGTTGAAAAATAAGCACATAAAAGTAACACTGCCGAGAGCATTTACTTAAATATTCATGAATTGGGGTAAAACCTGAGAAAGGTACCCACATTTGAATAAGTTGACTTATAACAGTACTTTTGTGTAAACCCAAACAGCTAAAATAGTGTGAAAACTCATTGACTCGAATACAAATATTTACCTGTAAAATATCTGAAGCTTGCAACTGTTTTAAACAGATAAAGTGCTACACAGTGAAAAACAGGACAGGTGTGTTAGAAAAAGTTTTTGATGCTTATGGGATAAGGGACTGTCCACAGAATGCGTTAGCGCTACTGACAGATTCCTTACATCCACAGATCAAGCAGGCGGAGAGCATGAACCCAAAAGAGTTATTGGACAATCTGAAGGAGGTCGCAGAAAGTGTGACCTCTACAGAAATTACAATGCCAAACTACAAAAAGCTGGAAGAATGCAGAACAGATAAACACAATTTACAAAACATGCAACGGAGTGCATGGAAACTTCGTCTTTCATTGGATGTTCTGCTAAAACTCTCAAAATATGTACAACGCTTTGTTCCTAGACAGATGGGCTCATCTGGAACAAAAGCGTACCTGAAAGATCTCGAATTCAGATTGAAGGATTATCCTAATGCTACGGTTGAAGATAAGATCAATCTGATAAGACACACTTCGGGCAGAGAGGTGTTCGCCTTCATCGTGCGTCTACCAGGTGCAACGAGAAGGGATTACAACCTTCTGTGTGAAGCTTTGATCAAAGAGTACGACTCCTGCACGGGACCTGCTGGTTTCCCAGCCGCTGACAAGGTCAAGCAGGGCAAGGATGAACATCCAAAGGTCTATTACAAAAGAATCTTCCAAGCTTATTTTGGTTACAGAAATGAAACCGGAATGGAGGAAGAAGAAAATTTTAAATTTGTTTTCAGCAAAAATCTCCACACTGACATACGCATGTCAGTACAAATTATGGCAAATTTCAGAGAAAAATCCATAAATGAGATTAAACAGTGCACTGTGAATGTGTTTGAGGCACGTTCTCATGCTAAGACGCCCATAGAGGTGTTTCCTGGTATAAAGGTTAAACCCCACTCCCTAGAAGTGGAAGGAAGGTGCGAGTATCCACCTCCTCCTAAGACAGGCGAGAAAAGGCAGTATTTTCAGACTAACAAACCGCATAATGAAGGTGCACGCTGGGACAAAAAGGCTCCTCTTTCAGAGGATGAACGTGATTATCGTATATGGGACATGCGTAGGACGCAAGAATATGGGAACCGAGAGGACCCATATTATCAGGGGAAATCCGAAGAGGAACCCCCAAAAGACGTATCTAGCCGCCTCCCACCTCGGACGAAACGTACCGAGGCGATAAAATCACAAAGGTCCCAGGAACAAGGCCCTAAACCTCTGAGCTCGGAAGAGACAGAGGAAATGCAAAGGTTTTTAGACACTTTGATACACGCTGAAATGGGAACCAAACCAGGAGCACAATGTAGTGATCTGATCGCTACTAACTCTGAAGGCGCGAATTACAACATTACAGATGTCGGTGAAACACACCAAGACATTGCTGTTATTGCCTCCAACAACCCCTCATCGGACGAAGGGGGGATAAACTCACACACAAACGATCATGAGTCATCGCAAACTGAAAACTCAGAACCTGACTTTCATGATTTTGAACTAGGCATTCCAGTTCTGGGAGGACTCCCAGACAACCTGGTACCGAGTCAAGAAGCTGGGCCAGTATGTTTCACGAAACCATCACAGGCCATCGCTCTTTTCTCAACCAATGATGTCGACCAAGGACCTCGAACCTATGGTGCCTTGCCCATAGACAGGTCCGACGACTCAGAAAAGGATTCGTTGGAGCTCCCCAAGGAGCAAGAACCCTCATCAGTCTCATCACAGATAGAACAGGTGGTCGCTCAAGCCGACACTCTGACATCTGACGAAGAAAGAGACAAACCTCACCAAGTTCGTTTAAAATATGAAAAGTCAATTTCAACTGACCCAGACATCATCCAACTTCAGAAGTTGGATGGTCCTGCAATTAAATCGATGATACTGTATCTGACTGACCCAGGCAAATACACTCCATCGAAAGTCAAACTGGATTCCAATCCAGACCTAAAAGTCCTCTTTCAGCTGCGCAAACAGTTAAGACTACTCAAGGACAGCCTAACTTTAGCTCATGGAGCGACGTCCTCACCCGTGTTCGCAGTCTCCCATGACCGAAGGGGGGTGACGCCAGTTAGGATAATGCTACCAGACGCGATAACATGATCAAATCTGACATTCAGAGTGAGTGGCGCACCGAAACGTTGTTTCCTAGTTGCTTAATCACTGCTTTTGTCGATGTTGAAACGTTGTTTTACTGGTTGCTTAGTCACTGTTTTTGTCGATGTTGAGACATCGTTTAATTGGTTTTGGTATTGTTTTCGAACACCCCAGGCAAGACTGAATTTTGTTGTGTAGTTAAGTTAGAGACTAAGAGGCCTTTAACCATGCCAACATGCAGTTCATTCGCTAAATTGCAATCTTTGCGGAGTCAATGTATATTATTGCTACCTTGAGTACCATAATCTACAGTGATCTCACAACGCTTAAGCGAACCTACTCGAACAATTCTATTCGGGGGGATAGCTAATTCTTTTTGATAAGTCTCGCCATAGACTTCCAAAACATTTATGGGGAAACCAAACACCCGACCTCAAGTCGTTCGTCTAAAAGACAACAGACATTTGATCCAAACTATATTTTGCCATGTAAAGCTAACTTAAGCCAAGTTAGAAATGGAAAAATAGTTTGGAACCCTTTTCTATAGGTATAAACCCCTGTAGTTACCCCTTTTCAGCATGCTCCACCCCTTAACTGGTAGTTGTAGCTGTTCCCAACCATAATAGCTTACACACCAGGTGCATATAGTTTAAGGCCTTATGTAAAATCCCCTTCATAAGCCCACCTTAAACCACATAATTGCATGACACATTGAACCAGAACGGCACAGGCTGGACGTCGCTGGAGACGACCTTCGCTGGAGGCGACCTGCAATCCTGACATTGGTCTCCACTCTTCATCCAGTGGCCGCATCTTCAGTTCAATCCAAGGGTACCCCTCTGTATGCTGATTAATCAACACTTCCAATCGTTGTGGATTTACCATTGTGGATTATATGACTTTTTCCAGTGGATTACAGACTCTGTTTTCAAGGGGTTAAAGCATTGCTACAATGGAATTATCGAGACGTTGTGGAATTATAATCAACACAATGGAATTACCGAGAACATTGTGGAATTACCTTGACTTTTGTTTTCCTTGCTGGATTACTTTTGACTTTTGTTTTCCTTGCTGGATTACTCTTGACTCTTGTTTCTTTGCTGGATTACTTCAAGCTTCAAGGACAATCGAAGACGTAAGTTCATAGTTGGAATTCATCCCCATGGACAGGTGATGATTTCCAAAGGGGGGACTGTAGTGAACTTAATCTAGTGTCACGACTAAGCCTAAGGTCAAAATCCTTGACCTTAAGAACCTTGTGGGACAGAAACTGTCATTTTATTGATTTGAATCCAGAAATACAGGTTCACCCATCCTGAGACTCTCTTTCTCGATAATCAAGTGAAAGAACACTCTCTTTTTTATTATCATTACTATTTTACAAATGTTGATAATCAAAGTGTCTTAGTTCAAACCATTTTAGATGTTGCAGTGAACTAATCAATTTTATTAACTGGGTAATGATTTTTAATTCTCATGCAAAGTAGAACTCATGTTAAAGCTGTTACAGAGTAATTATGCATTTTCTGATTTTCTGTCTTTGAATGAGCAAGTGTAAGTTGGTCCAAGGTTGGAGTCAAACGCAAAACAAGTTGTTGGAACGAACTGTCATGTTTTTAGAATCCTCTCAGACGTAAATATAGAGGTTTTTGGCACCTGTTTCTGAAACGCGCCAAAACAAAACTCTCTCTGTCTGTGAGAACATTTCTGATCT
>NW_023621082.1:0-5881 GCF_014905685.2 Nematolebias whitei
AAATAAGGAGCAGTGTGACGTCAAGGCGGGCCAAGACCTTGAAGCCAGAAATACTCCTTAAACTTTTCCTAAAGAGGAAATACGCACCCCTCCATCCCTCTGCAAACCATCAAAGAATGTCCCAAATATTAACAAAGGCAACATAAATCATTCCCCCCCCCCCTTTGTCTTTGTGACATGTTAAACAAAGTACAATCCCTAATATGTGAATAACACGTTGTATAACTGTGTTTCCAAACTACATGTAAATGAGTGTAAATTGACATAAAAGCATCAAAATAATCATTCCTATATCATTCCACCTTTGCCTTTTATGGCAATTTAGACATTTAATTCTGAAAAGTAACACACACAAAATGTATATGTTTGAATAGGCATAAAGGCAACTTAACACCTTATAAAACATATTTTTATATCACCATATAAACCACGTGACGCGTTACAGCCAATACTGAAACTTGACACAGAAAGAAGAGTGACTTTTCAATCCATACACCGACCGACGCAGTTCTGTCGGTGCCATAAAATAACCTTGGTGCGGTATACAGCCCTACTGTCCCATCATTAAATGTTTTTTTATGTTGCCCCAAAATCCACGATACGTTGAGTAAATTCAGCAGCTGCTGGACTGTAAAAGTATTTGTGGTGAGGAGGGTGGATCTGTCATACTGGGCTTCCAGTTCTGTTAATTTACTGCTCTCTGCTCAGACTTCAGCAGATACCGTTGCTCAAAACATGAAGAGCACTTCACGTCGCCACTTTTAATTAATGTGACCGTTTCAGAGCATATGAGGCAAACAGGTTTTGAACTGCCTGCTGGAAGAACAAACATTAATTTCTCTGTCCATTCATCTTTAAAACAATGGTTTTCAGCATCAACTTTTCTTACTTTGGAGCATAACATGCTGTCTCTTCCTCTGTTCCTTCTCAACTCTTCTCTGAGAGCTCGCTGCACCGGCCGTGCAGGGAAAACAAAATATTTGATTGGCTCATTAACTGAGTGACACTATTACTGTAACACCTGAAGTAGAGTGAACCTCCAAAACACACCTCCCCTGTCTCTGCACGTTAGTTAGCTATCGCTGGAAAAATGCTCCATGAAAATCCTCTTTTTTTCCTGAATTTATTGGGCACAGGTCCGGACAGAACCATCGCTCGGTCCGGATCCGGACTGAGGTCCACCTCTTAGTGACCTCTGCTCTACACCAAAATATCCAAGAATTCAGAAATAGAAACTTTCTGGAATATTAGTTTAAGTATTTGTTGACATTTCATCAGAACAGTCACTTCAATACTGTCCACTTATCAAAATGCTCTAACAACAAACAAAAACTCAAAATGTCATCAACAAGTTTCATTCAAAATAATATTTTAAGTACTTTTACTGTGATATAGGGCTGCAACTAACGATTATTTCAATAATCGATTCATCGGCCGATTATTTTTTCAATTAATCGATGAATCGGCAAAAAAAAAAAGAAAGTTTTAATTTCCACCCCTTTATTCCAAAATTGAACATTTGACTTACATAGCAATTCACACAAAAAACAGGTTGCTATTTGACTATTCTGTTAGTAAAATATTGAATAATAAAAAATAAAAGTTAGTCAAATAGCTTAAAAAAATAAATGTACACAAAAATATATACAAATGTATCTTTATACCTGCACAATATGTAGCTACTTTGTAAAATGTGTCATTGAGGGAAGAGTGTAACCTGGATTAAAAGTGTGGATTATTGTAACCTGGATTAAAAGTGTGGATTATTTGAACCTGGATTAAAAGTGTGGATTATTGTAGTGAAACCTTCGTCTTCAACCATGGACAGAGGCCTCATGTCAGTGATGATCATTTAAGGATGTTTCAGTGAAGACAGCTGCTGCTGTGGTGTCCATGATGTCTGTCCATCATGAAGGATGTTGTTGTTTGTTGTTGTTTTCTGGAATGAGACAATAAATATGTTTTATAGCATAATTTACAGCAACTCAAGAAATGCCTTGTTTCACTTACAGTGTTAGGTTCAGGCAAAAGTGCCTAAAAGAGCAATTAAACACACACACACACACACACATATATAAAATACTTAATTACACAGATTTGAGTAGATGTACTAAAATACTTTAATTCCTGTTTAAATGCAATTCATCCTGCCATACCTGCAGTGTCTTCAGACTTTGCCAGCAAATTAAAAGTTGAAGCTTAATCATTAAATTATTATCTTTGTGTTAGATTTATTTATAAATCACATTTAAACACTGCTTGTTCCAATTAAATAAAAAGTAACTCACGTTCTCTATCACCGTCATTAATCAGATAAACAAACAAACAAACAGCAGCTTCATCTACAAAACAGACTGACGTTACGTTTTCTCTCTTGAAACAGAACAATGTGTTAAATTGTAGAGACTCACCTGCAACACGAGTTGGGAGTGAAACATGTATCAGCTGCAGCTCGTGACTCCCACATGTTAACGTTTTATCTCCGTGGTTCTCCCGTGTCGTGTCGGTGATTTTCATAGCTGCATGCGTCTCATCTTTTATCTTTGTGAAGTTCTCCCACTCTTTGGAGGACTTGGGTCGAACAGTTTTCGCTGCGTCAGTCATTTGTAAAATTTCCTTAAATTTCCTTTGAAAACAGCCTCTGTTCTGCTTCCTCCTCCCCCCTCACTCTGTTCAACTCGCGCTGCAGTTTTTTTTTTTCAAACTTTATTCAATCAGTCAGCATTGACAATGAACTGCCCGTGAACAAAACGAAACGGCTCTGCAGCGCTGTGAAAGATGCATAATCGCGCGACACAACAAATCGATAACGAAATTCGTTGCCAACGCTTTTAATCGATTTTTATCTATTTTATCGATTCGTTGTTGCAGCCCTACTGTGATATATACATACACAGAATGTCATAATAACTTCTGTAACTAAAATCAGTTAAATAGTTTTTTTTACCCAGCCCTAGTGGACGATACCTGAGTCAAAATCCAAGCTAAGGAAGTAGAAGTGTTCACCAGACATGCAGGGTCTGATGGTGCTCTGATAAGCACTTTGGTAACAGTTCCTGTTTTAAATGTGCTATATAAATAAATCTGACTTGATTCTGGCACTGTGCCAGATCACTGGTGTACCTGCGGATAAAAATAAAAAGAGTTCACCAAGAGATTTAACAGACATTTCTCTGGATTTAACAGAGGTGCAGCTTACACTCCCAACCACACTAGATAGTCCTACTAACCAGTCAGAAGAAGTGTGGTGCCTGGCCTTGGGTCTTGGTAAAACTGTGATTCAGATCCTGCAGTGGTTCTGTGTGCTGTTGAATGTCTCTGTTTCCTGGGCTGCTTTAATGTACGGGCTGACCTGGGCTGAAGTCCAGGGGCCTACAGCATTGGGGGGCCTGTTGTTTTGAGGTCACGTGATGAGCTGAAATACATCGTTTTGTAACTTGTCAGGTTTTCTGTCAATCATTTCAGATGCATGTTTGTGGTGCTGATCCAAATAAAAAGTGACCCACGTGGGCTCACTGGCCATGAGCTGACCAATCAGAATGTGTGTTGCTAGAATGGAGGCGTGTCCCTCATTGATTGACTGACAGCTGTCCACATGTCGTAGAAGAAGTTCAAGAGCGGTGCTCAAAATAAAAGAACATATTTGTCAGAACAAGTTTGAAAAAGAACTGGAGACCATATTGAAGCTGGCAGATTTTTAAAAACATCTGTCAAAGAAGCTGAACCCACAGAATGACGTTCACTGATTCTTCCACCACCTGAGGGAGAGGAGGACGAGGCGTGGCCCCCGCAGGTGATGCTACAGTATATTAGCTGGAGAGGAGCAGACAGGTGGAGCTGGGGAGAAGGGAGGAGCACAGGAGGAGCAGAGAGACGAGCAGGCAATGAGACAAATCTGATGACTTTTATAACAGTGACCCACGGGAGCGTGCACAGCCTGTCTCTGTATAATTTGCTGTTTCTGTTGCTTTAGTTTTTGGAAATAAACTATATTAACACTAAAATAGGTATATTTGAACAAAACTCTTATCAAAGGTGTGTCTCTGATTAACTTGTCTTTTTGTTTTTTGTCCAAAACCCTCCAAATGTTCTCTCTGTGAAGGAGTCAGTTTTAGATGTTTGTAGTTCATCATAATTTGCTAATTTGAGTCCTACACTGTATTAAATCATTAAAAACATGGTTTTGGGGATTTGGATGAGCTAAATTGTTGATATTTGGGACCAGACTTTATGAAAAATGTAATGCATTTAATGATCAAATATGAAATGTAAATGATGCCTTCTCAATAACAGATGGTTTGCCTGTATTATTAACAATCATGTGATTTTTAATGTTCAACTATTTTTAGCAACAAGAAAGTTCATAAATTATAATTTATAACAGCAACCTTCATAATGAGCAAGTTTATTCTCAGTGATTAAAACTCCTAAAGGTTGACACTGGAAATGGGATTTAGATATTAAGTATCTAAAAAAGTTAAATCTGGTCCTCTGGACATTCAAAAAAACAAAACAAAGCCAATCAACAAAAAAATGTAGAAACGTTTCGTCTCATCCGAGAGACTTCCTCAGTCTGAGGAGCTGTATTCAGCTCAGTCTCTTAAATAGCACCGTCTCAGAGTGGATCAACCAGTTTTGCTGCTGACAACCAAAACCAGCTGATCACATGCTCAAGAAGGACCATCAGCCTAACAATGGATCCTTAGCACACTGATGGCTGTTTACTGTTCACAGAGGGCTGAGTGATACTAGCAATCACAGCATTGTAAGACGGGGACAGTTGAACCCGGAGGCCTCCACCCCTGTTTAACGATGGACGATTTATTTTCACAAAGATGGCCTCCTTTACTCCTCTCTCAAACCATCGTTCCTCTCTGTCCAGGATGTGAACATCGTCATCCCTGAAAGAGTGACCGCTGGCCTGGAGATGAGTGTAGACCGCAGAGTCCTGGCCTGATGATGTTGATCTTCTGTGCTGGGCCATCCTTTTGGCCAGTGGCTGTTTAGTTTCCCCGATGTAAGACTGATCACAGCCCTCCTGACACTGAACAGTATACACAACATTGCTCTGTTTGTGCCAGGGGACTGGATCTTTGGGATGAACCAGTCTTTGCCGTAATGTATTTTTGGGTTTAAAAGCCACTGGGACGTTATGTTTAGAAAATAAACGACTCAGTTTCTCTGATACTCCCTCAACATATGGAATGACCACTGGTCTGGGTCTGGGTTCCTCCTTTTCACCTGTTGGCTGACTGAAGTCCTGTTTGGGTTTATTCTCTGCTTTCAGGAAGGCCCAGTTAGGATATCCACATTGCTCTAGAGCCTGTCTTGTGTGGGGTTTCTCCTTCTGCCTGGCTCCTGAGTTAGTGGGGACGCTGTCTGCTCTGTGGTACAGAGTCCTGATGACTCCTAACTTGTGCTCCAAAGGGTGATGGGAGTCAAACTGTAAATACTGGTCTGTGTGGGTGGGTTTGCGGTACACCTCAGTTTACAAATGTCCTCTATCAGAGACTGAGACCTCAAAAGAGACCATTGTTTCATCAGTCTCCATGATGACAACCCTCACCTTATCCACAAAGTCCATGGTGTTATGTATGTGGTGTTCTGAGCTGCCAACTAAAGGGATGAGTACAGACGCCAGATATTTGGAAACATTGTAAGTGACTGAGTTAATCATGCTAGCAATAGGTCTTAAAGGTACACCTTGTTTGTGGATTTTAGGTAAACCATACAGACTAGGTGTGGCCTCCCCTGGGTACAGTCTGTGGTACAGAATACGGTCAATAGCCTTGTCCTTCTTCAAATTTTTCAGGCAATCTATTAACTTATCTGTTGATAAGGTGAGGGATGTCATCATGGAGACTGATGAAACAATGGTCTC
>NW_023621083.1:0-138 GCF_014905685.2 Nematolebias whitei
CTGACAAGCCTGGCAAAACAACACCTCCCAGACATGGCCCAAGGAGGAGATGCCATAGGTGAAGCCATCACCAACATGGTTCGTATTCTCCGCCCCACCATACCAGAACTAAAAATGATTCTCACAGCTGTCTATGGT
>NW_023621083.1:238-5877 GCF_014905685.2 Nematolebias whitei
AACGGCTGATGCGTGTCGAATACGCCCACGCAGATAACCAAGACTTTGTGACAGCTGTAGGTGACATTGTCAGGAGAGTTAAGACAGCATTTCCACAGACGCCTCAATATGCAAGGATCAAGGACACGGTCCAGAAGAGTGGTGAACCCCCTCAAGAGTACATTGATCGTCTCATCCCTGTGTTTCGCACACACTCTGGCATCGCTTTCCCGGACAACGACTGGCGTGATGCTGCACAGGCTTCAGCCTTCGAAACCATCCTGTGTCAATGTGTGATGGATGGATTCTTGCCAACAATCCGCAAGTCTGTTCAGAACACATACATAGGCTGGAAAGCTGGCATTCGTCTCAATGACCTCCTACGTCATGCCAGACACGCCTGGGAACAGCACACAGCCGAAGAAACTGCAACATTGAAGAAAAAGACAAAACAAGCAGAAAATGCTCAGCTGACTCTTCTTCAAGCTGCACAACAGATGACCTTGAACACTGCCCCACCACAACAGCTTCCAGCTTTTTCACGCCCACCACCACCCCCTGGCCCTTGGCCAGGCTCACAACAGCAACAACCACGTGGGTACGCAGGAGGGCCACAGCCATGCTTCCTGTGTGGAGGGACTGACCATTGGATGAGAGACTGTCCACAAAAACGCACCACATGGCGAGGGCGTGGCCGACCATTCCAGAATCGAGCACCAATGCCACCACGAGAGCCATGGCCCATGAACCATGAACAGAACTTTCACCCAGGCTCCCAACAATCGGTTGGTCGAAGCCAGGGTCCACCCAGGGGTCGTGGCCACCGAGGCGGGCACTCATCCTGACTAGAAGGGGGCGGTGGGGAAGGTCCGGGTCTCCAAACAGCAAGTACACGCACACACACACCAGCTGTTTCACCTACTGATACCACATGCACCTCCACGTATTTTAAATACACCCAGTCAGCATGTTTGAAGTTACCCATGCTCACAATGCTTGTAAACAATGTTCCACTAAAGTTCTTAGTGGACTCAGGGGCCACTCAATCTTTGATAATGAAGAAATGTCTCCCACATGCTCCACTGTGTGGCAAGATTATCCACTCCACAGGAGCATCTGGTGTAGCAATCCCAGAGGTAATGACAACTCCTCTGAATGTGATTAACCCTTTTGATCACACTGCCCACTTGCATCAGTTTCTACTCTCACAGACGTGTCCAATAAATCTTCTGGCCAGAGATCTAATTCTTAAATTCAACCTGTCCATCGATTGTAGCCCTGAAGGACTAGTGGTGTCAAAGTCTACACACTCAGTGGACACTTTGGTGACACTAGTGCCTGATCTGCTGTTTGTATTTGAATGGTCCCTCACTGATGAGAGTCAGCGTGTAGCCTTGCTCTCTATGGCCAAAGATAGACTTCCACCTTCATGCACATTCATGCATGAACAACAGCTGCATTGCACTGCTCGTGTTACTTCAGACCCAGCTGATCAGCTAGGAGATTCATTCATGCAAACACCACCAACTGACTTACATACTACAGATATCTGCTGGACAAAGACCACATGTTTCCTGTTGACATGCCTCACAGATGATGTCACACCACAAACATGCTATTTCACAGTACCTGACTCATTTCCTCATGTTTCTCTTGCTAAACCTCCTGAAGCTCAGTGGCGCTCTTTAGGCCCTCTAGCACTGAGAGCCCATTGTGCATCTGACTGGCAACCACTTGACACTTGTTTCTACTCTCCTGCTCTGGAGATGTACAGACAACCACTTATTTCATCACTTCCGGTCACCCCATTCAAAGAAGTGATTGACACCTCTGCATGACTAACACTGCCTACGATGACTTCAGACAACCCAGACCTCTCTGCTGTTCCACCCACATTGTGGGCCCAGACAAAGTATGATGTAGGTCTGATAAAAGGTCAGGAGCCCATCCAAATTACTCCTAAATCTTCTTATCGACCAAAAATACCACAGTATCCACTGAAACCTGAGGCAGCCTCAGGCATTACACCTGTTTTTCACTCTCTTCTGGAAGCAGGTGTAATCGTTCCTTGTCCCACTTCACCTGTGAGAACTCCAATTTTTCCAGTGAAAAAGATCCGCCCCACTCCTCCTGATGAGTGGCGGTTTGTTCAGGATCTTAGAGCTGTAAATGCTGCAGTTCAAGCTCGTGCACCGATCGTCCCTAATCCTTATGTGATCTTGTCTCAAATACCAACTGGCTCCACCCACTTTTCAGTCATAGACCTGGCCAACGCCTTTTTTAGTGTCATTGTGCATCCAGACAGCCAGTACTGGTTTGCATTTGAGTTTTTAGGAAAGTCTTACACCTTTACTCGCCTTTGCCAGGGCTATTGTGAGTCTCCAACTATTTTCCACCAGGCTTTGAGAGATAGTCTGGCAGGATTCAGTCTTCCACCTGATTGTGCACTTCTTCAGTATGTTGATGATCTTCTTTTGGCTGCTCCTGATGCACAAACATGCAAAACACACACAATCCGCCTCCTGCAGTATCTAGCTGCAGAAGGACACAAGGCCTCGTTGTCTAAACTACAGTTTGTGTTGCCACTGGTTACATTTCTGGGTCACAGAATCTCTGCAGAAGGAAGAGAGCTGGCTCCTGCGCGTGTTACAGCCATTGTTGCTCTTCCTCTTCCTGAAACAAAAAAGCAGCTCATGTCATTCCTAGGGTTATGCAGTTATTGTCGACATTTCATTCCAAACTACGCAGAACTTGAAACACCACTCCGCGCTGTTTGTCATGAAAAAGGCCTTCAAATGAGCTCTAAATTGTCTTGGACACCACCTGCACTGTCAGCATTTGAGACTCTCAAATTACAGCTGCAGAAAGCCCCCACCTTAGGAATTCCTGATCCAACCCGCCCATTTGTGCAGGCGGTGGATGAAAGGGAGGGATGCATGACATCAGTTTTGTTGCAAAGGCATGGTGACCTCATGAAACCTGTGGCCTACTTTTCATCAAAACTTGATCCAGTTGCTGCAGGACTCCCACTTTGCTTGCGCGCTGTTGCAGCAGCAGAAAAATCTGTATTGGCCAGTAGAGACATTGTGGGGTACTCTGATTTGACCTTGCTTGTACCACACGCTGTCACTCACATTCTAAACGAGCAAAAAACTGCTCACTTGTCTACAGCGCGTTGGTTAAGGTACCACACCACTCTTCTTGACATGCCAAATATCACCATCCAACGTTGCAACGTTTTAAATCCAGCTACACTCTTACCTTCACCTGTCGAAGGCACACCACATGACTGTTTAGCTGAACTTGAAGTGCTTTGCACACCTAGACCTGACTTACAACAAGAACCTCTTGAACACCCAGACTGGGAACTCTTTGTAGATGGCTCATCTTCACGTGATCCTAACACTGGCTCTATTCACAGCGGTTATGCAGTTGTAACTTCCTCCTCCACCATTGAGGCTCGTTCATTGCCTCCTTGTTCAGCTCAGGCCTGTGAACTCATAGCCTTGACCAGAGCTTGCCAACTCTCTGAAAACAAATCTGTCAACATCTTCACTGACTCTCGCTATGCTTTTGGTGTTGTACATGATTTTGGAGCTTTGTGGAAACATCGTCACTTCCTTCGTTCAGATGGACAGCCCATCTTGAACCACAAACTTGTTGCTAATCTTTTAGAAGCAATCACACTTCCCAAACACATTGCTGTAGTAAAATGTGCAGCCCATACCCGAAACACTGACCATGTCTCTAGGGGCAACGCAGCTGCTGACATAGCAGCTAAATCTGCTGCTACCACACCTCCTGAAAGGATCCACCCACTTCCTCTTATGGTCTGCTCATCATCTCAGACTACAGCCTCACCTGACTCATTCACCATCACAGACATGCAAAAACTCTCAACACCTTCTGAGCGAGCAGAATGGAAACGCCTTGGAAGCACGTTCACTAATGATATTTGGCTAGGTCCAAACAACAACCCCTGCCTACCTCGACATTTCTTTCATTCTTTTGCTGTTTTAACGCATGGTGGAGACCATGTGTCCAAGGGGGGAATGTTAAGAGAAATGGACACACACTGGTTTACTGTGAAATTTTTGAAAGTTGCTGAACAGTACTGTGACTCATGTCTGATATGTGCCACTCACAATATTTCAAAAACAATAAAAACCACAGCACCAGGTGCACACAAGACAGTGACTGCTCCTTTTCAACATCTAATGATTGATTTTATTGAATTAACGCCTGTTTTAAACAAGAAATACTGCTTGGTTGTTGTCGATATGTTTTCCAAATGGGTTGAAGTTTTCCCCACAAAACATGCAACAGCAAACACAGTAGCAAAGATTTTACTGACGGAAATCATTCCACGATGGGGAATCCCCCAGAGAATTTCAAGTGATAATGGGTCCCACTTTGCAAATGAGATCATGAGTGAAGTATCCACGACCCTACATTTTGACCTGACAAAACACTGTGCCTACCACCCACAGAGCGGGGGCGCTGTTGAACGAGAAAATGGTACTTTGAAAAACAAACTGGCCAAACTTTGTGAGGACACAAGACAGAACTGGGTCACATGCTTGCCTATTGCTGTTATGTATATGAGGATGCGGAGACGAGCTAAATTTCGTCTTAGTCCTTTTGAAATCCTTTTTGCAGCTCCTCCCAATCTGGGAGTTGGACCGACAACTGATCCCACCAGAGATCTTAAACACTGTGATCATAACATGATGAACTATTGCATTGAACTAACCAAACACTTAACATCCATCAGGTCTCAGGTGCAGGGAGGACTCCCTACACCTGCGCAAAAGCAATTGCACTGTATTTCTCCTGGAGACTTTGTTATGATTAAATGTTTCAGGAGAAGGCGCTGGAACTCTCCCAGGTGGACTGGACCATTCCAGGTTTTGCTGACCACCCACACGGCTGTGAAGGTGGCTGAGAGAACTACTTGGGTCCACGCCTCCCACTGTAAGCTGTTCAAAGGGATCACTCCACCATCAGGAGAAGACCAAAGGAGCAAAGGACAGGAAAGACCAGGGCAACTGCCCGAAGAGTCACTCAGCACCAACGGGTAGCTGAGGCAGCGGTCTGTTAGGCCACGACCAAACCTAACAGAACCAGGACAGCACACTCACTGGCGTCAAAACCAGGTGAGGCAGCGTCCCCATTGCCCCTCTTCAACCGGACGGAAACCAGGATATCGAGAACTAGCCCAGAGGAAAAGAAGCACCAGAGCTTAAGAGCTGGGTGCCACCGCGGGTGCAACAAGTATCGGAGTCTGAAAGGCTTGATACCCACGAGGAATCTACGCCACTCACATTCACCACCCACTGATAGAGCTCAGGCTCACAGTGAGGGCGGCGGGGTACCTAGACCCTCCAACTGATCAGGCAGGCAGAACAGATAGACGTTTGATACCCAACAGACAAACAACCATCATGAACTCCATGCGGTACCAGTGGAAACTTTTTGCATTCTTTGCATACATTTCCGTTTTAGTTGTTGGTTTTATTTTCCTCTTACAACACTTTTGTTTTTTTCAAGACAAGGGATCTTGTCACACACAGAACTTAACACACCCACGCACCCGACGCGACTTATCCCAACTACTGAAACCTGACCATGAACATCAACACGACTACAGCACAAACTTA
>NW_023621084.1:0-5877 GCF_014905685.2 Nematolebias whitei
ATTAAGGGTAAAGTGAAAGGTTCTGGTTCGGCAGGGATTTGGGTTTTGATGTGTTTTTACACGCTGCGGCCCGCTAGCTGTTAGCTCAGTTTATCACCACGTTGTTAACAGACTGAGTCCTGGCCGGATAGTTTGAACTTTTCTAAATCGTCTTTATCTGGCTATTTAAAACAGCTAGGGTTCGTTGTTGTTTCATAGTTGGTTCTGTAGCAGTAGAAAGGTGAAGACGAACCAAAGCCCAATCTCGTTTAGGTTTCGTTTAATGACGGATTTAAATGTTTTTCTGATGCGATGTTCAGGCATTTCATCAAAGACTTCAGAGTTAAACAGCTCTGTTTGTCTGCGTGTTATTTTAAGGTGTGCTTTGATGTTTTAGCAGAAGAAGCAGAACACCGGCAAAGGTGGAAAGAAGAAGAAGCAGGTCCTGAAGTTCACTCTGGACTGCACCCATCCTGTGGAGGATGGCATCATGGACGCTGCCAACTTTGTGAGTTCACCTCGTCGTTTCCAGCTGAACTCTGAGAAACAGGAAAGTTTGTTGTTTCTGGAAGTCAAAGGATGTGAAGTCAATGCTCGGGCTGCAGAACTCATCAGGTTTTGATCTTAATCGTAATTTTAGCTTCATGTGAAAACTTCTTCTCAACCCCAACAGATGTTTGTTTACAAACAAAACAAGTTCCTTTATGTTCTGCGAGTCCAGTTTCACACCCACAGTGGGATCCCAGCTTCGACAACAAATGCTCTAAAGTGTTTTTGTTTGTTTACTGCACATGTTGTTTGCAGATTGTTGTCTGGGAAAGTAAATTTAAAAATCGAGGGGGACGCTGCAGCTCATATTTGAATACTAAACAACGTGATGTTTCCCCTCAGCGTGTCCCTGAACGGACAGACTCTTGTAGACCTGACCTCCTGCAGCCTGAAGAGGACCAGTGGTTTTAGTCGTCTTCAGGTCCAGATTAACTCCTAAACCGTGGAACCACCAAAACAACAAAAATGCCTCCAGTTTGGCACCATTTCAAATTAAAGCATAAATTATCACGAGTGTTTTTATTCTGGGAGTCGGCTCAGTCTGGCTGTGGATCCAGTCTTGGTACTAAAATATTTAATAATTCTATAAATGACCTAATTACAACAGTGTCGTTTAAAAAGTACGATTATTTTATTTCCTCCGTTCTGTCAGCAGACACTTCATGTTTTCATGCATCACAAAGTAAAGAACTCCGTTTTTGTTTCCAGGAGCAGTTTCTGCAGGAGCGCATCAAGGTGAACGGGAAAGCCGGTAACCTGGGCGGGGGGGTCGTGTCCATCGAGAGGAGTAAGAGCAAGATCACCGTTTCCTCTGAGGTGCCCTTCTCCAAACGGTGAGGACCAGAACCGCTTCTTAAATCAAACGGGTTCTCTGAGTCTGCATGTTGGGGTCTGAGCTGGTCTTTGGTTCTGCGTTGGGTCGTTGAAGTCGTTTTGGGCCGTTTAAAGCTCCGTCGTCTCTGATCCAGAACTTCTTTGTGCCGACAGAAAACAGTCTGTAGCACAACGCTGCCGTTTTATTTTGAAAAGAAACGTCACGGGTCTGATTAGAGATTAAAAGGAAAGTTAATTTATTTATTTTTATCATTTGGCTTCATGCAACAAGTTTGTAGTGTTGGTTTCTCTGCATCTGGTCTGCTAATCGTTCGTCTGTTAGCAAAATATCTGCTGGACACATTTTATTGAAACGCCGAAGCTCTATAACTTTTGGGGGTTGCTGGTTTAAGATGGCCGCCACAGACTTGAATATGATGTTGGAATTACAAGAATGGCTCTAAACTGGTTTAAATCATATTTATCTTCTGATAGATTCCAGTTTGTAAATGTAAATAATCTCCATCATACACCAAAGTTAGTCATGGCGTTCCTCAGGGTTCAGTGCTTGGACAAGTACTCTTTACCTTGTATATGCTTCCATTAGGTAAAGTTATTAAACAGTATGGGATAAATTTTCAGTTATGCTGATGATACAGTTATGAATCCAATCAAGCTAAAACTGGTAAAATGTTAGCTAAAATGCTAGCTTAAATTTAACAGTGAACTAAAGGTCAGTGTGCTAGTAAGCGGAGTCCTCAGGACACGTTCCTGGTTGATAGGCGATGTCTCATGGAGCAGCAGAAAATTTTAGCTGCTTCTGCCGAACAGCTGGAGCTTTTTGTTGACATTTCTAAATACTTTTAAAGACAAACGTGTGCGTCAAAGGTTGGTCCGGACGTGTCGGTCCACGCTTCCTGTTCCGACGTCCACCTGTGGAGACGTTGACTCTGGTTTGTTTGTTCCTGCAGGTACCTGAAGTATCTGACCAAAAAGTACCTGAAGAAGAACAACCTTCGTGACTGGCTACGCGTCGTCGCCAACACCAAGGAGAGCTACGAGCTCCGCTACTTCCAGATCAATCAGGACGAGGAGGAGGAGGAGGATGAAGATTAAACCGGCCGCTCCCATCAGTTTTGTAGGTTTAAATAAATTGTTTACGAGACTGAACTTTTGCTTCCGGGCTTTTCTGATCCAAACATGAAGGGGAAGTGTTCTGTTGGTTCGTTTCAGTCAAAGCAGGTTAAACTGGTGAAAAGTTTACCTGTGTCAAGATGCTTAAAACCGATCCGTCAGCTGAGCTGCGGTTGCCATGGTAACGAGTCCAGCATTGTATCAGAGCTGGTCCCTCAGACTTTCTGAGGACGTTTGTTTCTGGTGTCAAAAAGCAGCGACACCCGACCAGTCGGGTTTCTTCTCTCAAACTGGGACTTTTATTTTGTAGTAATCTAATCTGACGGAATGACCCGTGTCTTGGAGCGGCGTTGTAGAACAAACTGCATCTAAATCTGTTTTTATACGTTCTGCTCCGGTGGGGGGTGAGATTATGACGTTAAAGCTGCTGACGGTGTCTCGTCGGGTCACCGTGGTAAATTCAAGTTCGCCTCACGTGGCACATGAGGTGGAACGAATTGTGTGCACAGGGTCCCAGTTACATCCAACTATAGCAAAAATATAAATTGTAAAAATCGTACCGTATTTTCCACCGTGCACGTCTCATCGGTCCATATTTGTCTAATAAAGTGGAAAAATCCATAAATACGTCGCATCTATTCCACGTCGCAGCTGACGACCCAGAAATATGGACCGGTGTTGTGCCAAAAATCGATGGGCCGCAAAATGGCGAAGCGTGTACAGGAAGAATTTAACTAGATTAACACTTCAAAATTATTTGTTTGCTTTAAGTTGTAGTAAATGTGTGTTTCAATCTAACGTTTGCTTAATAAATGCACTTTAAAGGTCAAATCAGCTGCATTTCAAAAATAGTTTTGCTGCTGAGGTGCTCCCAGGAGCAGATGGGGAGGAGGAACGCTGCTCGCTTAATCGAAATTTAACAAGAAAAGCCCGTAAACAATTATTCGTTTGCCCGAAATTATAGCAAAGGTGTCTCAGTCCATCGTTTGCTTAATAAATGCACTTTAATGGTCAAACCAGCTGCATTTCGCCTGGTTTGAGTCGATCCGAGCAGAATGAAGGCGGGGAGGTATGGCAGGCTGATCGTATCATTAAAAGCCGAAGATTCTCAGTCATCTAGGACATGGTCAAGTTCATGGAAAAAATATAAAGTCCAGTTGTTTTTGTCTTTTTGTCTGAACATCATTACAGCCACGTTTACATGATACAACAGCATGCCATACATACACCTGCTCTGCTGCCATCCAGTGGCTGAGAGTGGTGCTGCTCAATTTTCAGTCGGAATGAATGAAAACTCAAATCAAGACAAAAATTGGTTCATAAATATGGGAAAGATCAATAAATGTATCGCTTCGGCCTTTAAGCCGCAGGGCATGTAAATTATGCAGAAAAAGTGACTTCTAAAGCAGCAAAAGTGGTAATAAAGATCTTATAAAGTAAGAAATACGTTGAACACCAGTAGTGCAGCAGCACGAACATGTAACACCTGACTCACTCTTAATAAGACGGGCAAAGCAGAACTCAAAGTCAAAAATTAACTGTGGGCCGAGTTTTACTCTCAGCTGAACACCATCGATGTCTGGAAGAAGTTTTAGCTCGGTGGTTGACGTCGTACGAAGTTCTGCTGATGGAGCTTCATGTTTTCACCTACGGTGGTTTTTAAAGTTAAAGATCACAACAGTGAGCGTCTCGGAGCTTCGGTCATCTTTAATTAAACCCAATTTGACTGAAATTCAGAAAGAGTTTTGAAGTTCTTCAAAAAGTGGATCTTCAAGTATTTAAACTTTCTGAACTAATAAAATTTAATTTAGAAACTAAATGAATTTCTGTTTCAGTTCGAAATGATTTTCTGAGATGTTTGGAAACTGATCAGCTCGAGGGTCTTCTGTTAAACTAGTCGGGCAGAGAAGGAATAAAAATATCTTAAGTTCTGCTCAGAGGTGGCCCGACCCGTGTTCTGACCGACCCGTGTTCTGACGGCCCGTGTTCTGACCGACCCGGCGGTGACATGCAGGTATTTCACGGAGTCGTTTTATACGATGCTTTATTCATTGCAATGGAAAACAAACAGCGTAAACAACAGAACAGGACAAACAGAACTCCCCCGCTTCGTTAAAAATAAAAACTGCCTGAAAACTTCGGATCGGCTCCAGACTGGAAGTTCTGACCCGCTTGTTGAACCCGCTTTGAGCGTAGGAAAAGTTCAAAATGAAAGAAACGACGTGAAGGTGACGGACTCCGAGGTCTGAGGTGCATCCTGGATGCAAACACTGAGCGGGGAGGAATGTAACTTCAGGCGGTGCACGAGCTCAGAACCTCGCGGTTCTGATTGGGCCCAAACTGTCGGAACAAATACAAAATGATCCCCGTAACCTGAACGTGGACGTAGAAAAGGGTCCAGGTTTTGGAGCGTTGGTCTCTGAAACCCCCTCAGAGGGAAAGTCTGAAGGTTCTGCTTTAGCACCAGAAAACACGACGAACAAATTCAAACGAAGACGACGGAACCAGAACCAGAACCGGGTTTTTAACTGAAAACTGGAACTTTCTTAGTGGGAACCACGCAGCTGAGAGTGACGAGCCGGTTCTTTAAAGGTGGATCATCCGGACCTCCCGTGGGTTTTAGAGTCCGAATCGGTGTGGAACCAGTGGGCTGGTGGTTGGGATGTTTGGTGCCGTCCCGGCGGTTCTGCTCTGGGTCAGATGGTCCGGGGGTTGTACTCCGGCAGCTTCTTCAGCTTCTCCTTTTCCTGCTGGGAGTCGTGCCGAGTGATGACCAGAGAGTGGGAGTAACCCATCACCACCTGCACACACGGTAACACACGGCTCAGGAACAACTCGGAGAACATTACAACTCTGGTTCTGACCCAGAGCTCAGTCCTGGTAGATCTTCTGAGGGGGGTTCTGTGGGGAGTTATTTCATTTAAATAAAGTCATGAATCTAGAGCAGCGTCTGTTAGCCCTGCCGCCTCGCAGCCTTTCACTTCCTGCTGAAGGTTTTGTTGTTTACGTGGAGTTTACATGTTCTCCCTTTTCTCCAGGTGCAGGAAGTGACGACCAAATGAAGCTTTTCTGAAGCACTGAAGCTTATTTTGAAACACGGTTCATTACTCGAAGCTCTTCAGCAGCAAAGGTCAAAGGAAAAGTTTAAAAGACAGTGGTGAGACCAGCTGTGCTGTATGTTCTGGAGGCAGAGACATGGACAAAAAGACAGGAGACAAAACTGGAAGTGGCAGAAATGAAGATGTTGAGGTTCTCCTTAGGAGAGACAAGGATGGAGAAGATCAGGGATGAGATGATCAGAGGTACAGCACAGGTTGAACAACTGGGAGACAAAGTTAGAGAGGACACACTGAGATGGTTTGGACATGTCCAGAGGAGGGACAGTGGTTTGGACATGTCCAG
>NW_023621085.1:0-5874 GCF_014905685.2 Nematolebias whitei
GGGCGGGCATGAACCAACTGGTTCATGGCTGAACAGTATAAACAGATTAATGTCCATAAATTGATTATAAATCAATTGAACTGATTGGTAACAATAATCATGAACTGATTAGTGACAATAGAACCAAAATCACAGACACGACTTGTGACTGATAACATCTCACACTGTAATGCATGCAGACAGAAGTGAGCTTAAACAGAGTTCCATGAGAACAATAACATTCATTCTGTTAGAGCACTAAGGACAGAATGTGTCATGGAACGAGCCGTTACATCACGTAGGTAAAAGCGAATAAATGAGCAGGGTGTTGACCATGCAGCCGCAGTGCAAATGTCCTGCATTGACATACCATTATGCAGAGCAGTCGAAGATGCGATACCCCTGGTCGAGTGTGCTTAGAGGTTGACAGGAGGCTCTAAATCTGATGCTCTGTAGGCTTCAGAAAAGGCCTCACACAGCCAGTGTGACAAGCGCTGGATGGATAACGGCGACCTGCAGAAGCATCTCTATAATGCACAAACAATTGTTGAGTTTGAAACGCATTGCAGCTGTGTGCGTTATGTAACACGTCAACGCCCGCACCGGGCAGAGAAGATGAAAAGATGCTTCCTCTTCTGATCTGTGGGGGGAAAAAGACCCCTCCAACGATATCACTCTTGATTTAAAAGAGCTCGTGATGTTTTAGGCATAAAAGCTGGGTTGGTCTTAAATCAGCTGAGCTGCCCGTCAGCCTAAATTCTAAGGCATGACGAAGCAACAGAGAGGGCAGATAATTACTTATCCTCTTAGCGGGTGTTAAAACCACCAGCAGGGCTGTTTAAAGAGACAAGAATTTAAATGAAACCTGATCCAGAGGCTCAATTGAAGCTTTGATCAGGGCTCGCAGGACCAGCGTTAAATCCCACTGTGGAGCAAGTGGACATGAAGCAGGCCTGTGTCTCTGAACATCTTTTAGAAAAACGCTTCATCAGCGGGTGATTAAAAGCTGTTCTGTCTCCGAAAACCTTCGTGGCAGGAATAGATGGCTGCAACTGTACGTTAAAGCGTACTGAAAACCAACTCCCTATCCATCAGCTGTTGTAGAAAAACAACACGCCGCCTAAAAGGCATGAGGTGGCCTCTAAACCTTCTCTGTACACCAGCGCTGAAAAGCCGTCCCCTTTGATGTGTACAGAACTGTGGTAGATGCAGCACGTGAATCTTGAATTGTGCACACTATCTCCTGAGGGAGACCCATCCTCTAAGTGGGACCGCTCAGCGGTCAGACCCACAGGTGTTGACCTATTTCTGGGTAACTCTTGGTCGCTCCTCCTGCCTGAAGGAGAGCATCCTCCCTCCACGACAGTTCCACGGCGACCCGACAACAGACGTTGCAGGCCTGGGAACCATGGTGCGTTCACACGCCGGGAGCCACCAGGAGAGCTGTCAATCCCTCCTCCTGAACTCGGTTCAGGAACCGTAAAAAACAGAGGAGGTGGGGGAAAAGAAACGCGTATAAAAGCGTTTTGGGCCACCGGCTATGAGCAAATGCGTCCCCCCCCAGCGATGGATCGTCTCGCGGGCTCAGGGAAAACCATAGTTGACACTGAGCGTTCTTCTCGCGTCGCAAACAGGTCCACAGCTGCTTGCCAACTTCTGCTGCGTCTGAAAACATCAGGTCTGGATGGAGGGTCCGGTCCACGTGACGTGGGCCGCCCCTGGACGTCACATCTGCCCCTCCGTTTAGAACACCGGATATGTAAAACCGCTCTAATAGAGAGCAGGTTTTGATGAACCCAACTCAGTAGCTTTCGCACAATGTGTAACATCTGAGCTGAACGCACACCCTTGATGGTTATGTACGCAGCAGTCATCATGTTGTCTGTGTGAATCAACACGTGTTGATTCTGTAGCACGGGAGCAAAGTGTTGAATCACATTCAGTACTGTGCGACACTCCAAAAAACATTGATGTGGGCTGATGTGTAGTGAAAACTGACCCGTGACGTGGGTCTGCTGAGGGGGACTCCCTCTGACAGAAAACAAGGTGTTTCCCCAGAGTCGGAGGTCTGCTTCCACAGAGGAAGGGACAATGATCATCCGTCGTTTTGTTTTACTGGATCCACATGCAGACGTGCAGAACCACCTCTGGAGGCGTCTCATGTGAAACAAACCAGCGGAACCACTGTGTGAGTGACATCATTTCAACAGCTTCATGACGGAGACAGCTGTTATCACTTGCCAGATCTTACGTGGCTGAGTTGACTTTTTTTTAAAAATGTCGAATCTAGTTTGTGATAAACGAGTTTTCATGGTGGTTGAATTTAATTCCACTCCCAGAAACAAATGTCTGGGCCGGAAAAATCGAGCTTCTTCCCAATTTATGGTGAAGCCCAGATTTAACAGGTGTGATGTCAACACCTGATCCTGCATCAGCGCCTCCTGTCTGAATTGACAGGAGCAGCAGATCATCCAGGTAAAACAAAAACTCTCGTCTCTGTGTTAGGATGACCGGTATGCGTTCTCTGGATGTTAAACAACAGATCCAAGAACGGTCTCACCCCTCCGATCCGTGAGTAAAAACCTTGTGTTTTCTCTCCGTTGGGGAACTCTGTAGATTACTTTTATCAGAAAACACTTGGATTTCTGCATTTAGGGATGAGAATCAGTCTGATGATGACGGGGCCGTTTTTTATAACTCCTCTGAATGGAGGGGTTCGGGTTGCAAACTGTAACTTGTACCATTTGCATAAAAACCTTGTCCATCCATCTGAAAAACGGCGAGCATGTTTTAGCCACTCTACGTAACGTTCGTAGGGTGAACGTGCGTTAAGTGATGTGTCATGTTTTGTACGGCTGTCAGCCGTCCGCCCCTCAACCGCCGTCATGCGTCGCGGGAATGTTTTCTGTGTGATCCCGGGCGAGACTTGTGCTGAGGCGAAGCGTGTGACAGCTGATGACGCGGTGGGCTGCGCGTTTGACGTCGCTGTGCGAACGTTGAAAAAGGCGGAGGGCGTGACTTCGTTTACGCCGTGCTGTTGGAGTGAAGGCTGCTAGCCCCGCGGGAGCACCCGTTGTCTCTGGAGGGACGCGCGCCGCTCTCGCTGGAGGGGCGCGCGCTGGAGGGAGGCGGGACTCATTACCAGGGTTCTTCAGCTGCTTCACGTTTAGCTGCGGTGAGCTGCCGAAAGCTGAGACGCGGTGGGTGACGCTGCCCGCGTTTGATTCGTCGGGACGGGTGTCGTTTCTTGTGAGAGAGAAGGGCCCCCACCCAAACCAGCCTGCGGACCACATTTATACCGATGTGAGCTGGTTAGTGCCGGCAGCTGTGTGTGTGCGCCAGCATCAACGTAGCGCCGTTGGATGGAGGCTGTCCATCTTAGTGATCGACTCGTCATGTCAGAGCGGCGGTGAGTTAAAATCCTGTTTAAGGACACCGGCTCATGTGGAGGCTGTTCCATCCCACGAGTGCGAGTTGACACCGCTTGAGTGAGGATCGTGCAGTTCTAGTTGGTAATGAGTTATTTTCGCTTACCGTTGTGCCGTGATCGACTCGTCATGTCTAGAGCGACGGTGAGTTTAAAAAACTTTAATTAAGGACACCGGCTCATGTGTGGAGGCTGTTCTGTGATCGACTCGTCATGTCTTAGAGCGACGGTGAGTTTAAAAACCTTTATTTAAGGACACCGGCTCGTGTGTGGGGCTGTTTCATCCCACGGGTACGAGTTGACATCACTTGGGTGAAAAACGTGCAGCCCGGGATTATAACGAGTTATTTTCACTTACCATCGTGCCCTGTAAGCGATTAATAATGTCTTGGAGCGGCGGTGAGTTTAAAAAGCCTTATAAAGGACACCGGCTCTTATGTGTGCGGCCGCTGTGAGCTCATCCGGGCTTACAGACTGGCTAAAAAACAGACACTTGATCATTAATGATGATTTATTTCAACTTTCGTGTCACTTTTACACACACCCTCCGGAGACCGTCATTTTGAGAGCTTTCTCTCTCATGAGCTCTGCGATTGTTTGCCCAGAGCGCTGTCTTGCAGGCGAACTCTGGGGAAACGCTGAGCTGCAGGCTGCCGGAGTGAAGAGGGCTGGATTCTGACGGGCGGGGCTGGTGGTGGAACTCAGCGAGAGCCGCGGCCGTGGAAAAGTCGAAGCTTGCTCGCGACGGTCCCTCCAGCGGGACGGGGTGGGCCGCGCGGCTTGATGAGGTGGCGCACAGCCTCTGGCACCTCCTCCGACTGTTTCACTTCGCCAGCATGGTTTGAAGCTGCTCTGAACAGCGCGTCCGCGATGTTTCATCAGGTCTTGTGCAGATTCTCCGGCAGCGAGGGGAGTAACGAAGCCAGGTGGGTCGTTGGGTCGTCGTCCTCCGCGCTGCAGTCCTCGACAGGCAAACCGTGGGAGAGGCACACATGTTGAGCTGGCGTCAGCTGCCTGACAGAGGGAGTTCTTGTCTCCAAGGCAGGTCTGCGGCCTTCAATCCCTTGGACATGCTATATGCTAGCAGCGCACGTTGTTGCTAACTGCGGCTGCCTGAAAAACACATTGGTGGGCTCGATTTGAGAGCGTGTTCGCCGTCTGGTTCGTGTTCCTCCGGAGGGACGGGACGCTGCTCCGACCTGGGCAGCTTCGCTCCGGAAGCTTCCGCGAGGCTTGGCTCCAGGAGGGGTTACCGAGGAATAGCCCCGCTCGGTGAATCCCTCAACTCTGGTGATGGGAGCGGACTGGGGACCGACTCCTCTAATCTACCAGGAAAGAACCGTCTGCGGCCTCGCCCGTGGAACGTCCTGTTGGAACGTGAGGCCGTATGGATCAAGACGGTGAGCCACAGTGGAGCCCAGTGAAAAACAACCTTCCCGACGATCATCCGAACTGGCGGGAAAAGGCGAGGGACGTAGAAAAAAGGGGTCCCTTCATGTCAGCCTCCTCCCGGGTTCCGCCGGGCAACCCCTGAGGGCGCTGTCGGCCGGGAGCGGTGTGATCGCCGATGCGAAACGAGGTGGGATGGGGTGAGCATTCACTCAGCCCCCCTCCACCTACACTACGCTCCCCGGGAGGGAATGAGCAGCGGGGGCTGCAGCTGAGCACGCCTTGCCCCGGAGGAACCATCCGGTTCGCCCCGAGGGTCGGCGATAAGAGGAAAAAACACAAGATGGCGTTGTCCAGCGTGTAGTGACCTGTCACTGGGAAATGTTCCACGAAGCTTACCTTGGAATAAGACTGCTGTCATCTTCTCCTCGGGGAGGAGAACTCACCGGACGACCGGAGGTCGACTGCCGGGCCCAGCATCCTTCACAAGGTTGGTCATTTACACAACTTATCTTCTTTGTTCTTCTGACAGTGCTATATTAGCTCGCTGAAGAAAAAATGGGAGCCGATTTCCCGCTCTTAACGTAATTTATACGGACCGGGTGGGGCCCACACAGCAGGTGGGCGTGGACTAATTTTTTCAGTGCTTATGCTCTGCATAACGGGATAAACCCACTAAAGCGAAGGCCTTAAAGGGCGAAGCTTATACGACATAGAACTACCCCAATCATTTGTAGAAACTATGGTTTCTAGTTGTTTTTTTTGTTGTTTTTTTTGTTTGTTTGTTTGTTTTTGGTTAAAAGTATAGTTTCTTCAAATGATTGGGGTGGTCGAAGATTAATCTATGGTAAAGGCCACCATTGGCCACCCCCTGGCTACACCATTGCGCCTAGCGGAGGATAAAATTGTTCCCTGCATCCACATCCACCAGAATCCGTTACTCTGCGCCACCTCATACAAGCAACAAAATAAAAAATAAAAAGTGTAACTTTTTCCCACTAAAATATCTTATACCAAAATCATTGTTTACTTGCATTTTGCATCAGTACTTCTTGACTCACCGGAGCAGATACATAAAT
>NW_023621086.1:0-5873 GCF_014905685.2 Nematolebias whitei
GTCTATGGTAAGTCTCCACTTACCATTTGGTTTTAAAACTGGCCATAAAGGCGCAGAGTAGGTGCTATTACATTGTCTGATTATACCTTTGACCAAAAGGTCATCAATGATCTCCTGGACAGGTTGGTATGCTGCCAGAGGGATCTTGTATTGTCTGACAAATGTTGGCGGTGCGTTGGGTGGGGTTGGGATTCTCACTGCGTGGAGCG
This sequence comes from Nematolebias whitei, assembly GCF_014905685.2. Lineage (NCBI taxonomy): Eukaryota > Metazoa > Chordata > Actinopteri > Cyprinodontiformes > Rivulidae > Nematolebias > Nematolebias whitei. The sequence goes on from NW_023621086.1 coordinate 210, forward strand.
AGGTCAACCCACAATCTGTTGAATCAGTTGCAAATGACTTTTCATATTTTAAAAGAACTTGGCGTAGTTTGTCTCTTTCTTCATCAGATGTCAGAGCGTCGGCTTGGGCGACCACCTGATCAATCTGTGATGAGACTGATAAGGGTTCTTGCTCCTTGGGGAGCTCCAACGAATCCCTTTCTGAGTCGTCGGGCCTGTCTATGGGTAAAACACCATAGGTTTGAGGTCCTTGGTCGACGTCATTGGTTGAGAAAAGGGCTATGGCCTGTGTTGGTTTTGTGAACCATACTGGCCCAGCTTCTTGACTCGGTACCAGATTGTCTGGGAGTCCTCCCAGGAATGGAATGCCTAGTTCAAAATCATGAAAGTCAGTTGAAATCAACCATCCTAGCATAGTCTTTTTTGGGATCAGCACCTCATCCATGCCCGTGTTACACACAGCAATAGATGTGGTCCTGGAGTCAAGACTCAACTGGTTCGTGGTTTCCACGGACAGTCCCAAGTTGAAAAATGCAGGAGAGGGTTGAAAATATGCCTGTTTATGGCTAATAGCTTGTCCAGCTATTACGTGGATTCGCACCATTAGGTTTATCACCTGTGGTGGTACTGTGGTGGTTTGGTTGCTAGCAACTTGGCAGACCTCTGGAATGGTCTGCCCAGCCTTAAGGTTTGCTGTGTCTAGCACAGGAGGATCCTTTGTGGCTGGTTTTAGGGACCACAGCACCTTGTTGATGGTGTCCACGTGGACACCCAACCTTACCAAAATGTCAGAGCCTATGTAGGATGCATGTGGTAAGTTTTGGATAACGAGAAACGGGTGAACCAGTTCTCGTTGATTCCAGTTCAGTTTTAGGTTAATGACTCCATCTGCGGTCATTACCTGTGAACTATTGGGAACTAATGGAAAGCGGAAAGCTTTTCTAATTAGTTTTAGACCAACGTGTTTGTGAACCAAGGTTTCGTAGAAAGCTCGGTTAATTGCTGATTTATCTGTCCACAGAGACAGAACAGCATCGTTGGTGTGGGACCCTTGGATCTCTACACCCTTAACTACCAGTGGTAGGTAGTGTTTGGTGGACTCTGACTGTTTCAGCTCACAGAGGAGGCTGTCTTGTTGAGTCAGAGTTTGGATCACTTGGGTTTCTTTGGTTTCACATGGTGTCAGCGGAGTACTTACCGGGCTCGTGTCCTCGGCTGAGGGGTCCTGTGCGCCTTCCGCGGTACCTGCTGTTGGGCAGTCTGTGTCACACTCCGGAGGCGTATCGATTGGCAGTGGGTCGCTCACTGTTGTCCACATTGTTTGATCACCATAATCTATAATCGCGCCGAAGCGATTTATAAAATCCTGGCCAACCAAAAATGGGAACGAGTCAACATGAGTCACGTGTACCGGATGGTACAGTGTCATATTGCCAATCTGCATGTGAACCATTGCTATAGCTGTCAGGGTTGTTTTCATTTCTGAGAGACCCTGCATTTCTATAGCACATTCAGAGAGAGGTATTATCCTGTTAACACTGGCAGCGGCCGTCCTCAGCTCCTCGAACAGTTTAGCTGACATGATTGTTATGTCTGCCCCACCGTCCAAGAGTGCTTCGTGTGTGAGGACACCTTCGAGTGTTACTGACAGGTACGCCTTTTTGGCGACCCCCTTTCTGATAAAGTTACACAGAAACCTCTTGGGCTTTTTCTGACGCTTTTTCACGCGTTCAGCCTTATCTGTGTAATTTTGGTTTGCCTGAACCGTCAGCACAGCAGAAGCTGTTTCTGAGTGTTCAGCCTGTGATGAGACGTCATCGTTCGTGTGTGTGTTTACCCCCCCTTCTTCCGATGAGGGGTTGTTTGAGGCAACCATAGCAACGTCTTGGTGTGTTCCACCGACATCTGTTATGTTGTCATTCGCGCCCTCAGATGTAATAGGAATTACATTACTGCAAAGTGCTCCTGGTTGGGTTCCCGTGTCAGTGTGTTTCAAAGTTTCTAACAACCTGCGTAGTTTCTCTGTCTCTTCCGAGCTCAGAGGTGTAGGGCCCTGTTTCTGGAACTTTTGTGATTTTTTCGCCTCGGTTCGTTTCGTCCGAGGTGGGGGACGGTCAGGTACGTCTTGCGGGGCTTCCTTTACGTACTGCCCCTGCTGATATGGTTTCTCATATCGTTGCGTCCTGCGCCCACCCCTTTTTCGATAATCACTGTCTTCCTCTGAAAGAGGAGCCTTTTTGTCCCAGCGTGCACCTTCAGGACGCGGTTTGTTAGCTTGAACAGACTGTTTTCTCTCTTTCTTCTTAGGAGGAGGCGGCGAAGCACGTCGTCCTTCTAGTTCAAGAGGGAGGGGTTTAACCTTTACACTAGGAAACACTTCAATGGGCGTCTTAGCATGAGAACATGCTTCAAACACATTCACAGCACACTGTTTAATCTCACTGATGGATTTTTCTCTGAAATTTGCCATCATCTGTACTGATTTTTTAAAATCAGAGTGGAGATTTTTGCTGAAAACAAACTTAAAACCATCATCTTCTTCCATTACGGTCTCATTTCTGTTACCAAAATAAGCTTGGAAGATTCTTTTGTAATAAACCTTTGGATGTTCATTTTTACCCTGCATGACCTTGTCTGCAGCTGGAAAACCAGCAGGTCCCGTGCAGGGGTCGTACTCTCTGATCAAAGCTTCACACAGAAGGTTGTAATCCCTCCTCGTTGCATCTGGTAGACGCTCGATGAAGGTGAACACCTCTCTGTCTGAAGTGAGCCGTATCAGACATATCTTATCGTCTACCGTAGCATTAGGATAAGACCTCAATCTGAACTCCAGATCTTTGAGATACGCTTTCGTTCCTGCTGACCCCATAGGCCCGGGAACAAAGCGTTGTACATACTTTGAGATTTTCTGCAAGTCATCCATTGAAGGAGACTGTATCACCGGTCTAACTTGTGTGACTGGTGGTGCAGACTGGTCAAGGCCTGCCCCTACCGCCCATGGTGGGGGTGGGGTGGCTGATAAGGGTTGGTAGGAGGAGGTGCATATTGGTGCAGGTCTGTCCCCACCCTCCGAGATGGGGGTGGAGGTGACCGCCTGGCGTCAGGAGGAAGAGGTGCATACCGGTGCAGGTCGAACCCCACCGCCCGAGATGGGGGTGGAGTTGACTGCCTGGTGTCAGGAGGAAGAGGTGCAAGTGGGTGCAGACCCGTCCTTATCCCCCGGGTTGGGGGTGTTGAAACGGGGCTAAGGGGAGGAGGTGCAACAGCACCTGTCTGGGGTGGTTGTAGCTGATCCTGTTCGTCTCTGAATCTCAAACCAGCTAGCTCCATGTCAGAAATCAGGTTTGTAGCTGTAGCTAAATTCTCCTCACAAGCTGCCAGACGCTCATTCGTTGACTGATTTTTATCTTGTAAAGTCAGCCAACTCCGGGTTATTAACCCCTTGTCTGCCTTGCAAACGTCCAGCTCCCTTAAAGCGGTTTTCAACTGTGCTTGTAACTTATCGTTATCTGCACACGCGTCTTGGTACGCTCGTTCCTTATCCGCAATCTTCTCCTCATATGATCGAGCCTGTTCTGACAGTTCTCTCTGTGAGAGGTCCTTATCAGTTTGAATCTTTTGTTTCAGCAACTCAGATTCACTTATCAGCTCGGCACACTTCTCCTCATATGATTGAGCCTGTTCTGACAGCTCTTTCTGTGAGAGGTCTTCAGCAGCCTCAAGGTGTTGCTTCAGCGACTCAGATTCAATCATCAATTCGTCACACCTCTCTTTTTCAGACTTATATCCGTTGAATAGCACGCCCTTTTCTACCACCAAACGGTCTAATTCCGCCTTCAGAAGCAGAGAGATTTTTGCTAACCGTACGCGGCTTGATTTTGTGTCCTCCTTCACTGTAGCTGCTCTTGATAAACTCTGCAGCTCCTCATGTCTTTGATCGTCATCAAGGTCTCGCAATTCCTCCAAATTTTTGCCAAGAATTGAATTTGTTAAAATGTGTAAGGCTGTCTGGACCGCATCCTCGGATTGTAAGGGGTCAGTGTTTACCTCCTCGTCCGCCATTATCTGCTATTTAGAAGTTAAATAGTAGATGTAAATGTTTAGGTGGTAAAATAAACCAGAAAATCTCTTTTTCCTGATAAGTTTTACTCTTATTTAGTGATTTATCACTTAAACGTGCGTTATCTTCTAGCAAAATGAGTAAACTATTCAACTCTGTGAATATTTGTAACTGTATCTTATTTAAAAGTTTCTAAATTTTTATTATGTACCTGTTTCTCAAGGATTTATCAGTGAATAAAAATTTGTTTGGTAAAAGCCCCTTGCATAAATACCTTCATAACTTTTAAAACGCAAGATAACAGTGTTTATTCAGCTTTGAGGAAGTTTGTTAACTCAAAAGTTGCCTTACAGAAAAATAAAACGTTTAATTTCACTCTTTACCTAAAAACGAAGTGAAAACCTGTGATCCCACGTCTTCTCCACAAGATGTCAGCAGATCCTCAACAATTTTAACTCAGACACTGTTTGTGTCGTCCACTAGGGGTGCTACAACTTCCTGTGGCGTCCGGTCGTTAGCTTGTTAGCTAAAATTAGCATCGGCTCGATTCGGTGAAAACCAACACTTCTGAACGGATTTTTTACACAAACGTGGCAAAATTTTTTCAATCAGACCTTATATCATGAAACATGAGTTTTGTGGGACAATATCGCAGCTGTATTTAGCGAATTTAAGCACGGTAAAGCTCATTTCCGACTTGGGGGAAGTGACGTGACACGTCATCCATCCGGTCGTTAGCTTAAAATTTAGCATCGCTAGCGTAGTTCAAAAGCATCATTTTATGACGGTCTTTAAACTCAAACGTGGCGAACTTTCAGCGAATATGCTTCGAAGAATGTAAACAGCGTTTCAGAACACAGCTTTAATGCGCTTTACAGCGTTAAAAAGCAGATTTTATTCCCTATGAAAACGAGTCTTCATTTCCGGGTGACGTGATTGACACTTCCCTCATCCAATCAGAACGTTACACACGGTCTTTCTCAACCAATGACGCAGCGTAGGGGTGAGGGGAGGTGACGTCAGTCAACCTTTCTCAGCAAATCAGAGCTTTCCAAAGCAGCAAACAACCAACCACGAAGCGTTAGCAGCCATGTTAATGTAGCCTGAAACTTTTTTATCACTTATCGTCTTCTAAACCATCAAAATGCACTTTCTCTGCTAAAAATGTAACGAATCAACCCCCCGAGCTGCACGGAGAACGGCGCTCCGTGACAAAACGTCTTTCTAGCTATTTAACAACTCGTTCGAACTGTTCCAGAACCGAGTCGGCACCAGAACCGAACCGGACCAGAACAGCGTCTGGAACACAGTTTAAACAGAATAAAGCGTTTCCACAGCTCAAAGCCAGCTTATGTTACACATACAGACGTACAATTCAGCTTTATAAAGACTCAATGACACAAATTCAGCTTTTAAAACATTGCCAGCGTAACACAAGCGCGCAGCTCCAATTGCGCTGCGTAAAGACGCACGGTTTTTCAGCACAGCTGATAAACTGTTATTGTACAACCTTGCCAACATGAAAACCAATGTGTACACGGTTACAGTCCATTTAGGAGCGCGTAGCGGGCCACCAGTTGTAGATGAACAGATGCTGGGATATATTCATCATTTAACGCGGGTTC
>NW_023621087.1:0-5873 GCF_014905685.2 Nematolebias whitei
TTGTGTGTTTCCTTGACTGATGAAGCCTTCTGGATGGAAGGTGAAACATTTCAGAAAATAAAAAGAAACTGTCCAGATGACCTGACTGAGAATTGTTGGGTCTATTTTATTAAGCTTTACATCACTGGCATTTTAAAATTACACAGTATTTAGACACATATTGAGATATATATTTTATGGGATTTAGAGTGTAAATAGTACTACTAAAAGCTGTAACTTTTCCTCTGCAATTTTGACTACTTCCTGCTGGAGTTTTTTTTTTTTTTTTTTTTTTTGCTAAACCATGCAATGTGAAACCAACAGCCTTTGTTAAATTAAAAATATTATTCAGAAGAATATCAATAAATTTTTGAGCAGCAATTCACTTTGATGTTGACCCAACAATGATTAGTCATTAGCTTAAACTTAACTAAATAAAAATATACTTTTTCCAGACTGAGGTTGTCCAAATACGTATCTATAACAAGTAAAACATCATTGTTCATAACCCAACATTTTTCAGTCAGGTCATCAGGACAGTTTCTTTTTTTGTGCTGAAATGTTTCACCTTCGATCCAGAAGGCTTCATCAGTCAAGGAAACACACAACAAAACTGATTCTTCCCCCAACAGCTTACTCCAAAGTGGAACAAACTGGAGGTCCTGGAGAACCAACGTGTCCAGCTGAGACACACGCTGTGGGGTACGTCATAGACCCGTGGGGAGTGTGGCAGCTGAAGTGCCTCTCAGTTCTGTGTCAGGAGGATGAGACAGAACTGAAGAAATTTACATATTTGGAATTATGATAGCAGGGACTCTGCATTTTTGGCATCGGCAGGGTTCTGTTTTATCAACTTTTGAAGAAGATACCGGCAGCAGTTTCGGCCATGGAAAAGCTTCTGAGTCAGTGTGAAGGTTTGGTCCGTGCTGTGGGAACTCTAAGTCAACTGGTTTACGAGCTAAACCATAGGTGGAGGCGATTTATGAGAATCGCAGGCCACCTGCGGCTTCTGGGACTCATCAGCGTGGTGGGTTCGACCTTAAAGGAGACTCATAACATGGATCACTGGAATGGATTCCCACAATTAGGCCATTTTGGAACCAGAACATCCAGATGGACTCAAGACTGAAGAAAAAAATCTGTCTGCCTGAAGAAAATCAACAATCAAAGCTTATCTGAATCTGACTCCCGACGGCCTCGGAGACGGGCCGACTATCAAATTTCTCCTGGGTCATGGGTAACCAAGGAAAAAAGCTTCATATATCACACCCCCACCACACCAGAACTTTCTGTGCAAGCTTATCAGAACTGCCGGCTGAAACAACATCATCAGAAACTGTGGCTGATCTGAAAAAACGCTCATGGACAAATCTCAACACCTTGATGTCAAATGAAAATGTAATTATGTTTTAATTGTGCTGCTGGTAGAGTTTTTTTGATGTCTCAAATCGTGTCCTGATAGACAAGATGTGAAAGATCTTTTTTTGGAATACCACTATCTACCCTCATGGCTCTCCTCCTTTTCCTATCTAAGATTATTATTCTGAAAAAGGATAAGAGAGGCTGCGCTTGGTTATAGTTGCAGCTCCGTGCACTCCGTCCATCTTCCGGACGACTGCATGTACATGTTCTCGTTGTATCTCGATGCAATGATAATAAAGCTTATTCTGATTCTGATTCTGTAGCCTCTGCACCACCACTCCCCTGCTATAACAAGAAGCTTAACATAGTTATAGTGAGATTCAGTTCACAAGTTGTGACTCCTGAACGTTCTGCTCTATTGATAAGTGTTTGCCATCTGTGTGGAGCAGGAGAGATGAAACAAACAGCTGAACACAGCTGGATTCAGTATACTGAATATCTCTCACTCTGGTCTAAGACAACATTTTCTGCCTGTTTTCTGTACAAACATCCTGGGAATTGTAAGCATATGTTTGTATTTGAGTCTGAAAGTGGCCCTCAGCTTTGAAAGAGACACCAGGGAGCGAACGCTCATGTGTTGCAGTGTGTCTGAGAGAAACACACCAGGTATCAGAAGTGTTTCCATCTCTCTGCTGTCACCACATCAGTGTTTCTGGATCAAAGGTGACATTTAACAGACTTTATGAACCTTTATATGTAACCTTAATGAATATTTTAAAACCATCCACACACAAACTTATCCATTCATAGCAAAACTGTAAACACTAAACTGTTTTTACAGAGATTTCATCCCCACACAAGCAATCTCACAGGTGTGAATACCTTCAGACTTTTAGTCTAACAAGTGCCTAAACTGATATTTATGTCCAAACTGAGTTGCAGTTTTACTGTAATGTGCAAATTAAGCCACCCTCATTTTTATATTGCTTCACGGGACTCGAGCTTCCCTATAATCAAAAAGGTCTTTATTTTTCCAGCTTTCTAGAAGCCTAGTTTGTTTTTGTTAATTTTAGCTGGTTACTTGTTTTGTTTGTTTGTTTTCTACATTAGCTGCCTTTTCACTCCATTTATGTCTTATTGTTGTACCTGACCATGGCAGGATGTTTTGTAGTAAGTTTAAATAAATGATAGTCATAGACAGGTATAGAAGAATAATTGGTATCAAGCTTGGAGGAAAGAATTATCTGCAGCAGATGAACCCTTTAAAAATCATAGTCATGTTTTAAAGCAGATATCCAGTAAAGACCCAACACAGAACATTAAAAACACGTCATATCTACATGTCAAGTTTTCAATAACTTGCTTTTAGGAAATCATTGGTGCTTAAATAGTATTTTATGTGTCAAACTGTGATATTTTTGTTAATTTTCACATTTCCTAACATAGTGCCTAAAGATCTAATTTAAAACTGGTTCTTTGCTAAGTTGTTTGTTTTGACACAGGTTCTTATAGGAACCCTGTTTTATGCTCGAATGATTCACAAGTCAGGCTTAAGTGGTTTTAACAAACAAAAAACATTCCTCTAAAAATGGTCAGTTATTGGGCTTATAAAGGCAAAGATGCCAAAGTCAAAGAAAAACCCAAAAGACTTTCAGAATGTCTGAAAATCTATTGACTAGGATGACTAGAAACAATGAGGAGAACGTGTGGACCACTGAAAGCAAAGTAAAAAGAAATGCACAGCACTGGATAAACTGGCCTGAACTGTTTGATGGTCAGTGAAAGAGCAGGCAGTCTATTTCCTTTTTCCCAACTGGACATTAATGAAGCCTTCGTCTTTCCACTGTGCACATACTTGTTTTACTAAATCATTCTGAGGCTCCTTTACCAGCTCAGATTGTAAGTTTTACTCCTGCAAAATGACTTGTAGATTTAGTTATAATTTAAATGCTAAGCTTCAGCCTGAATGTCCCCACTTTTAGCAGCTATTTGGATATTTTCCCCCCTTTGACCTTTTCTCGGGCGTCTGGTGATTTTAACATGGCTGTGCCACTGTCTCCCCCAGTAAAAGCGGACCTTTGAAGGACGTCCACTTTATTCTGACGCCACTGAAGGCCAGACATGCCATAGAAAATAGAGGAACTGTAGCATTTTTCAGCATGAATTGGAACTTGTATTTATCTACTGTTTGATAGTTATTTATATTCCTGATCAACTCTATGGGTCTGAGAGATCTGCTGCTTTTACATGACGGTGTCAAGAAGTAGAAAAATTAGGCTGCGTTCAAGTTTATTTGTTCGTCAACTGGACATTATGCTTGGCAGGGCTAACTTTAAGGTACTATTCATTCAACCTTTATTTAGACAGATAAATTCCATTGAGCCTCGAGGACTTATTTAACTTTAAGGTACTATACTGTAGATATATGAAGCCAAAAAAAATCTGAGAAGAAAACAGAATTAAAAAATAGAGGTGTTTGGCAAGAAATTACAGAAATGGGCAGAGTATGTCCAACTAAAAGAATATCAGAATAAGAATCAGCTTTCTTGTCATTGCACAGAGCACAATGACATTATATAGTATGTCAGTACAGCCCATCCGAAGAACCACAAACAAACAAACAGACACAGACTTGGGTCGACGGGGTGACTGAAGCGGCAGCCTCTGAGAGGCGCTCCTTTTTCTTTCATTAGATAAGGAAAGTGAAAACATGAGGAAAGGGAGAAAACATATGCAAGTTATGGTTCGAGGAGGAGATTCTGGCAAACCATCAGGCGGTTGAGGAGAAAGCAGCTGTTTACTAAAGCTGCTGTTGACCTCAACCAGTGATGTTGTCAGGAGGTGGAAGGAATACTTGTTGGACCTTCTCAATCCCACTGGCACATCTTCCATGGAGGAGACGGAGTCGGGGGACTTCAGGGTTCGTCTGTCTATAATCGTGGCTGAGGTCGCTGAGGTAGTTAAACAGCTCCACGATGGCAGGGCTCCGGGGATGGATGATATTCACCCTGATTTCCTTAAGGCTCTGGATGTTGTGGGACTGTCTTGGTTGACATGCCTTTGCAACATTGCATTGACATCGGGGGCAGTGACGTTGGATTGGCAGACTGGAGTGGTGGTTCCCCTCTTCAAAAAGGGGGACCAGAGGGTGTGCTCCAATTACAGGGGCATCACTCTCCTTAGCCTCCCTGGTGAGGTCTATTCAGGGGCAATGGAGAAGTGAGTCCAATTGTTGGTCGAACCTCAGATCCAGGAGAAACAATGCGGGTTCCGTCCTGGCTGTGGAACACTGGACCAGCTCTTTACTCTCACTAGGGTCCTGGAGGGGTCATGGGAGTTTGCCCATCCAGACTACATGTGTTTGGTGGACTTGGAGAAGGCATTTGACCGTGTTCCTTGGTGTACACTGTGGGGGGTGCTCTATGAGTATGGGATTGAGGTCCCATTGCTACGGGCTGTTAGGTCCCTATACAAGCTGTGCAAGAGTTTAGTTCGAATTACCGGCAGTAAGTCGGACCCCTTCAGGGTAGGAGTTGGACTCCACCAGGGCTGCCCATTGTCACAGATTCTGTTCATAACTTTTATGGACAGAATGTCTTGGTGCAGCCAGGGGGGGAGGGAGTCTGGTTCAGTGGCCTCAGGATTCCATCTCTGTTCTTTGCAGATAATGTGGTCCTGTTGACGTCATCGTACTGTGATCATCAGCTCTCACTTGAGCGGTTCGCAGCAGAGTGTGAAGCAGCAGGAATGAGAATCAGCACCTCCAAATCTGAGGTCATGGTCCTCAACCAGAAAAGGGTGGATTGCTCTCTTTGGGTCAAGGGTGAGGTCCTCAAGTGGAGGAGTTCAAGTAACTTGGGGTTTTGTTCATGAGTGAGGGAAGGATGGAGCATGAGATTGACTGACGGATTGGTGTAGCATCTGCAGTATTGTGGACTCTTTACTGGTCCTTTGTGGTGAATAGGTAAAGCAAAGCTCTCTGTTTACCGGTCGGTCTACGTTCATACCCTCACCTATGGTCACAAGCTCTGGGTAGCGACCAAAAGATTGAGATTGTGGATACAGGTAGTTGAAATTAGTTTTCTTTGCAGGGACTTTGCTGGACTCTCAAAGATAGGGTGAGAAGTTCAGTTATCCGGGAGGGACTCAGAGTAAAACCGCTGCTCCTCCACATTGAGAGGAGCCAGTTGAAGTGGTTCAAGCACCTGGTGCTTGCTGATGCTCCCTGGACACCTCCCTAGGGAGGTGCTTCGGGCATGTCCGACTGGGAGGAGACCCCATGGAAGACCCAGAACACGCTGGAGAGACTATGTTGGTCTGGGAACACCTTGGAATCCTCCCAGAAGAACTGGAAGAGGTGGCTGTGGAAAGAGATGTCTGTGCCTCCCTGCTCAAACTTATGCCCCCAAGACCAAACTTCGGACCAAGCAGAAGATAATGGATGGATGGATGGATGGATGGATGGATGGATGGATGGATGGATGGATGGATGGATGGATGGATGGATGGATGGATGGATGGATGGATGGACC
>NW_023621088.1:0-5870 GCF_014905685.2 Nematolebias whitei
CATAAAAATAAGAATTAAGCACACAAATATATTTTATTTCACAACAATTCCCTCTTTGGACCTAAATACCTTAGGTCCACACAGAGAAATAAAATCATAAAGTCAACCCCATCATTCACCTTAACATTAAAGGAGATAAAATTGAAACAGAAATAATCATGTCACTTAACTGCTTGAAAAGGACCTGCTTTGGTATTATTAGCAGCCAATGGAAACACTTCACCAAGAGTAATACAATTGTCATTTTTCTGCATCCTGGTCAAGATTAACATGCATTCAAAACCCCAAACTTCCTCTGGGTACAGGGGTGCAGGTTCAGTATACAACGCAGGACGCGCAGCCGCACACGCTATGCATTCCGACAGCGAGGCCTGTCGGGCGGCCTCCGATAACCATTCCAACCATATATTAGTTCCACTGTAACCAGTAGACATATCAATCACATCGGTAGGAGCAAGTTTCGTGTAATCTATTGCAATCACCTGTGGAGACTGCTCTGGAACAGCGGAAGAAAGAGAATCAAGCGATGAAGGACTGACACTCCTTATCAAGTTAACTCGCAGCAGACCTACTCTTTTCAGATACCAGCTAGCTACTATTCTTAGTAGGTAAAAATCAAATGGATGCTCAGTTGTTTTAAAGGAGGAGACCTTTTTGATGGAAAATGATATGGGATTCTGAGAAATTGAGAAGTGTCTCTGTAAAGCAAAATGGTTAGTCCAAAACTGACGAGGTTCACAAAAGGCTAGCTGGTTGAGTTCAGACTGCGATGGCACCCAAGACATCTGGCACAACACAACTTTATTCCAACTACATTCATTCTGTCTGGCCGGCACAAAGGACAATGTGCTTCATCATACAGAAAGATGGACATCGGGGAAATTTTAATGTACATGGGCAAATATAAATATCCATACCTCTGACCGAAGAGTTATCACCATCACAGTCAATCACCTCACATAAGTCAAAAGTGAAGGTGGTGGTCTGGCCTGCAACATACTGCAATGTGAAGATGTTCTGTCCTGGGTACACCCCATACTCCCTCTTATGCCTATCAATAGTACAGTCTGACCTTCCAGGAATAACACAAGCATATTCTAGGAGAAAGATCAAAGTCACCATACTCACAGTAACTATCCCAACTTCCAGAATGACCTTTCTATCTGGCCACCACATTTTTGTCAACCTCTTCTCTTACACAACCCTTTTTACTTAAAATACAAAACAAAAGCTGTAACAAAAATACGCAAAAATATACTAATTGGATAAAAATGTGTATTAAAAATATAAAAAGAAGATGTGTACTAGTAAAAATTTTTTAAAAAATTAAGAATTTTAAAATTTAAAATCTAAATACAATGTAATATCAAATGTCAAGTGAGCCTATAAATGCAAATGTAGGCTAATAATATGAACGAAAGCTCATAATATCTATTCTGGCCTCACAAGACTTCAATTCTCTCTTCAGCAGCAAGGTAGTTGTCTCCTTTGAACGCACAAAGAGAAAGTTCAAATTATAGTTATTCAAGAGCAAATTTCAATAAAATTGTTATCAAAAATGTTTCAAAAATAGTACTAATGTAAATATCAATAAAAAATGTTGAAAAAAGATTAAAAAGATAAAAAAAATATTAAAAATTGTATGTCAATAAAATGTTAGTACATTTGAAATGTGCCACACGTACGCAGGGGTATTCCCCTGGGGTGCTCAGAGATATTGACTCCTCCTATGTCTCTGAGTTTTCTTCATGAAGTGTGAGACTCTAAGATGTCGTGTTTTTGTCGTATCTAGGTGTCTGTACTAAATGTGGATTTTCCAGCACTCAGTGACCCACTCAAACAAAGTCCTTCAGGGCCCGCACGCAACTTTACCAGGCTGCTTCGGTCTACAAGACATGAATGTCCAGTTTTACGACTTTAGATGGTTTCTGCCAGCTCCCTCGCTCTTCCTGGCTCTGAGGCAGGCGCACACTGGCTCCAATGATACCACGTTTCTCCTTTTCCTCTCAACCGGACTGCATGAGAGGTTCTCTCCGTCACCTGAAATGGACCTGTCCACCTGGGCTCCTGCCACTTCCTTTTAACTACCCTCAGCAACACCCACTCAGCTGTGGGCAAGACAGAGTCCTTGGGCAGACCCTGTTTTCTCGTGCACCTGCTGCTTACTCCAGTTTTCCCTTCTCCACCATCTAAAACATTTGCATTCAGTGTATCTACCTAAAATAAGCAAAGTTAAACATAATAACACAATAACAATACACAATACATCATAATAAATTATTTCCTATACTGGCTCCCTCCTCAAGCCTGTGGGAGGAACTTCATTTTACGCATGCGCAGAAAACATCAAAGTGCAACTTAAAAGCTTTAAACAACTGATATATAACTCTTCCCTCCAGGGACCTGTTCCTGAAAGGAAACAAGGAAAGAATCATATCTACTGAGCCTGTCGCTCAGCAGTAAACATGTGATTAAAATACTTTGTTCATGACACCTTTTAATATCTGAATTACCCTATTTTAAGTCAAGTCCAGTCAAGTCAAGTCAAGTGTATTTAAAAATACAGAACCATCACTTTTTCTAATTGACCTTTGATCACCTCCACTTCAGGATTCTGTTTCTGATCCTGCTGTCTATTTAGGTCGTTATTAGGGGCGTCCCCCTTTTTTGACCGGTGAAGTTCCTGGACTCTGTAAACAAGAGAAAACACTTTTGTTAAACATAAACAAGAGCAAAATCGATTTTAGGCTTTTGATTTCTTCCACTTTTCAAATGTCAATGTGATTATCCCAACTTATCCTTTAAACGCATAAGTTTTGATTAGCTTAGGCTTTGGATTGGCCTTTATTGTCCTCTTAAATATAAACCCTATGAAGTTATTTTATATTTATCTTTTTTTTTTTAATTCTACACATTGTATGAACTGTTTCCTGCTAAGAACATCCTTCAACCTCCCCCTTTTGAAACAGTGAACTGTTTCAACATCCTAAGTCCTACTGGCTATAATTAACACACTGAGTATTGGTTTCAGAAATATAAAATAATAAGGTGTAGTTGTAACATTAACCCAAAGTCTTATATAAGCTTTCCCAAAAAATTAACCATTAAATAAATGTCCTCTGTTGTAGCAAAGCAGACCTACTAAATGGGCTCGTTCAAGGCAAAGACCATTATTTATCCTTAATTTAGAAAACATCACCCAACTCAATCTAATTCAAGTCTTAAGCACAGGTTTCTCCTGTGATCAACTTGTAAAAATGAAAAGTAAAATAAAATATATATATTGCTAAGGAGTGAGGAGCATCATTATAGATTCTGATGTAATAAAACAATTTTCATCACAGAGCAAATGGAACAGGGGCAATCAGTCCAGCACCCCCACTGCAGCACTCTTGTGTCATGTTATGGCACCTGTCTTAAAGTGAGACTATGTGTGTTCATTATCAAAGCCAACTGCAGTTTTGATCAAGACACCAAGGTCTCCGGATGTCCATCACAGACCAAATGTAGACCAGACACCGCAGACAGACCACAGTTGTTGTTAGTGGCCTTGGACTGATGGACCATCAGCTTTTCTCTCTCAACGTTATCTCCTTTGGTCTGGAGACCAGATCAGCTTTGTGCAGCAGTTCATGGCTCAGCATACAGTGAGACTTGACTTCATGTCCCCACTGGTGACAAAGTCCAGGACCCCCATCTGGACAGTTCAAAGTTCAAGTTTGTTGCTTGACTGATAGATCTTTGCTTTGTTTCCATCATCTTGCTCGGCCGACAATTTCTTTGTCAGTGGTGTTCGGCTGACAGTGTCCTTGTAAAGTCACATCAGTCAGTTTTCCCAGATCCAGTTTTTCAGCGTCCAGCTGAACACATTTGTATCTGATCCGGCCCCCGGCACTCAAGAGTCCTGATCAAAACTCAGATGGATGCTGTATGCAGTTAAATGCTACCTCCTATGTTTTTGGGCCTAATTAAACTCATCTTCCCACTGCAGAGAAGAAAAAAATTCACAAGGGGTTTTGTTTTAACTGGGATGGGTGACTCCCCCCTTCAGCTGAGAAGGGGTGTCAGTAACCTCCCCCACCTGGAACCTTCCATCTGGTATGTGATATATGGGGCACATTCCTGTTGGGGGATGTGCTGACTGATTTGCCGCTTGGGTTATAAAGATGGGGAACTGAACTACCCACTTCCTCACTCTTTTCTTTCATTTATAACCTCCCTCATTAACTTTCTGTATCTACTTTCCCGCTTGGCGTTTGCCTCCCTCTTTCTTGTCAACTTATCCTCATCTCTCGAGCATTCTTTAATTTTTTCCCACAATTTCAATTTGCTCCTTTACTGGTTTAAAACTTTCCTGCTCACACTTTTGTAACCTGAGACGCTGCTGCCCCTCAAGTGTCCATTCTCTCAGGAATCCAAACACACAGCACACACCTCTTTTTCAGGCTGCTGAGATGGAAAAAAAAAATCAAACTCTAAATATGAAAAGCCAGAACTAAGTAAGTTCTATTGTAGGACTTCAGCGTTTACCTTCAACAGTCATCCTGCCGCCTGGTTTGCACAACAGAGTCTTAAAATGCTTAAGTACATAAGAGTGACAACGTTCATTTAAGACTGCAAAATCCAATTCTCTTCACTCACTGCATAAAATATTTTTAAACAATGTCCTGTGTTTTAATTAGATTCAATTAAGACTATGTATACAGCTGCAAGTCATCACAGAGACCATTAGCATTGCACAACAAGTCTACATGCACCTTTGTTCACAAACCACAACCTCTGAACTCTGTTCTCCTCATGCAGCCATAGGACATGTATACAATGTCAAGACGTTTAAAGGCATTTCATCTAACAAGTAAAATTGTTGCTCTTATAAGAAAACAGCTCTCCAAATCTAATAAAATCAATTAGAATTATTAAGTTAAACCCAGTATTCCTATTTAAAGTGTATGTAAATATCTTTTTATTTCCTCTATTTTAAATTAAAGGTTCCCTTTTTTTTTTTTTTTTCAGTCAAATTTATAAACTAACATTACGGTCAATATTAGAAGAAATTTTAGCTAATTTGTTCAAAATGCGTCATCCAGAAATGTTCAAACTGAATTGGACCTATGTATGGTGTGTAATTAAGCACCTAAGCCTTTATTATATTTTAATTGTAATTTAATTCAACCTGTATTTAATTTAAGGGGAAAGCTGAGCTTTGACATTTCTCTTTCCGGGTCAAAGTTCTCCAGATTAATGTGGACTTATCCAGTAATACAGACATGTTCCTATTTTTGATTTCCTTATAATCTGTCTGTTTTGCTACCTTGTAACCTGTGTGTTATCTTGTTATGCCTGTTATGATTGTCTATTGTTAATGGATTGAAAATCTACCGTTGCTGTTGTCATTATTCTTTGTTTGTAAATGAGTCTTCGAGGCTCAATGGGATTAACCTGCCTAAATAAAAATTGAATCTTTTAACATAGTTAAACAATGTTTTAACTTTTTCTCCCAACAACGTATGACCACCTGTCGGGCTGCTACATCGTTTTTTTTTTTTTTTTATACTTCTACTGACTTATTTCTGCTCATTTCTGATACCATTTGACTGTTTCATGCCAATATCAACTAATTCTACCTAGGTTTTAAATCAATCCTACTATTACCGCGTACTTCAGCACACTTCCTTCCGGTGATTAGAAATTATTTCTGCTTAATTATTGTTTCCTAATTTAAGCTCCTTTATTAATTCTTTAGTTTGTAATTAGTTGTTTTAAGGTAATTAACGCATTTACTCATGACTTCCAGGTTATCATTTCTTCCTTAATTTTCTGAATTTGATTATTTTGACCTTTTACATTGTCTCAAATTAATTAATTAATCA
>NW_023621089.1:0-5869 GCF_014905685.2 Nematolebias whitei
TGTAGTGAACCTGATCTCATGTCAAATCTGACCAGATGGACAGAGACTGTTATTTCATTGATCTGCATCCAGAAATACAGTTTGAACCATCTGGAGACTTTCTTTCTTGAATTAATCAAGTAGAAAAGACAATTCTCTATGATCATTACTATTTTACAAACGTTTGATAATCAAATTGTGTTAGTTCACTCAATGTTTACAGGTTGAAGAGAACTACTCATTTTTATTTTACATAAACAGTAAGTAATGATTTTTATTCCTCATTCAAAGAAGAAATCAGGTTAATATGCATTTCTTGATTTTTCTGTCTTCAATGAGCAAGTTTTGTAAGTATGTTAAAGTTCAGGCTTCGGTCAACTAAAAGTTTACTTAAGAAGAAATGTCATGTTTAATCTTTTCAGAAGATAAAAGGAGTAGGACTCCACGAAGTCTGGTTTTCTCCAATAATCTTTTCTGTCTGTTTTAAACAATCTCATTCTCTGCCCTTGACTTTGATAACACCTTACATCACAAACCACACCTCTGATCTGGTCCATCCACGAATCAGAAAGCTCTAAATGGACCCGGAAGTCAACCCATTTAAAATGTGGCAACTTCCCGGTTCTATGAGAGTTCTAAGAGTTGAGAGAGTCTGGAGTTGAGAGAGTAACAGAGTTCTAAGAGTTGTCAGTGTTGCAGAATGCTCGGACGCAGCTCATGGAGAAGTGAGATGAAAAAGTCTCTCATACAGTTCTCATGAAGTTCTCATGGAGAAGACGAGATGAGCAGAGCTTTTGAAAGAGTTGGAGTCCAGAAACCAGAGACGATTTGGGAATTATAACTTCTGTTTGGATAACCTCGCACGACTCTCGAAGTATTTTAGCTGTTCCCAACGGAGACGCTGAAAGAGTCAAAGAAAGGATCATATACCGACGCTGATCTATCATCAACCAGGTAAAAGTTCTGCTTCGACCAAAGCGTACCGTGACCAAGCTGAGATCTGAAGGAGCATGCACGTTTCTGGTCAAACAGATTAATTCCCTCACACATCTCTCTGTAAGATAAATCTCCATTTTCCATCTTAAACTCTCCTTTCTCCTAAAATCATTACAGATATTTTAGAAATATCTGAAGCAAAGTCCTCAATCACCGCCGTGTGATTGATGTCCACTATCTGTGAAACTTGATGCCATGTTATTGTTTTCATATTTTGCCAAATTAATGTAAATGTTTGATGTTAAACTTTGATTCTGCAAATAAATGACCGCATTCATTTGATGGGTCAAAGATAATAACGTCTCTCGTTCGCATTTCTGTTAAACTCAATGCACGATATTTACACAGTCAGAAAAATGAAGAACTCGTGAAAAAATGTATGAAAATATGTAATATATGTCATACTACAATTGGTGGCCCGCTACGTGCTCATAAATGACTGTGTATTCGTGTATAGATTGTTTTTACATGTTGGCATGATGAATAATAACAGTTTATCAGCTGTGCTGAAACGCAGCTCAAGCTGGAGCGCCGCTTGAAGTCAAAACGCTGCATGTTTTAAGCGTGTTGGGCTGTGATGCTAAAAGCTCACAGAAAGCTGAAATAGTGTCATTGAGTCTTTATGAAAGCTGAAATTGTACGCCTGTTATGGTAACTAAGCTGGTTATGAGCTGTGGAAACGCTGTTTTCTGTTTAAACTGGTCCAAACGGACGGAGGTCCGGTTCTGGACCGGCTCGGTTCTGAAAAAGTTCGGACGAGTTGTTTAAATAGCTAGAAAGACGTTTTTGAGACCGGAGTAGCAGACTCCGTACAGCTCAGAATTGATTTGTTACAGTTTTTAACAGAAAAAGTGCATTTTGACAGTTTACAAGACGAAAAGTTGACGAACTAATTTCAGGCTACATCTATCATGCTAGTTGGAAAAAACGCTTCGTGATTGGTCGAATTTGCTGTTGTGGAGCGCTCTGATTCGTTGAGAAGTTGATTGACGTGCCACGTCACTTCCTCTCACCCCTGTGTTGCTCTGTAATTGGTGATTTCAGTCACGTGAACCGGAAATGAAAATTCGTTTTCATAGGGAAATAAAATCTGCTTTTTAAAGCTGAAAAGCGCTTTAAAGTGTATTTTGACACGCTGGTTAAGTTCTTCGAAGCATACTCGCTGAAATTTTGCCACGTTAGAGTTTAAAATCCGTCATTAAATGATGTTTTTGAACAACGCTAGCGATGCTAATTTTAAGCTAACAGCTAACGACCGGATGAGTGACGTGCCACGTCACTTCCTCCATGTCGGAAATGAGCTTTGCCGTGCTTAAAATCACTAAATAAAGCTGTAATGTGTCCCAGAAAACTCATGTTCATGCTATAAAGTCGTGCTTGTTAAAATTTTGCCACGTTTGTGTAAAAAATCCGTTCAGAAAGGTTGGTTTTAACCGAGTCTAGCCGATGCTAATTTTTAGCTAACAGCTAACGACCGGACGCCACAGGAAGTTATAGCTCCCCTACTGGACAACACTAACAGTGTCTGAGTTAAAATTAATAAGCTTGTACTGCCATCTTCTGGAGAAGACGTGAAATCACAGGTTTTCACTTCGCTTTTTAGGTTATTTTAGTGAAACTAAACGTTTTTTTTTTTTCCTGTAAGACGAACTTTGAGTTAACAAACTCCCTCTAGCTGAATAATCACTGTTATCTTGCACTTAAAAAGTAAAAGGTATTTATGCAAAGAGGCATTTATAGAACACATTTTATTCACTGATAATTCCTTAAGAAAAAGGTACAAAATAAAATTAGAAACTTTTTAAAAGATACGGTTCAAATATTCACAGAGTTGAACAGTTTACTCATTTGCTGGAGAGATAATACACGTTTAATTGCTAGATCACTAAATAAGAGTAAACTTACCAGGAAAAAGAAAC
Source organism: Nematolebias whitei (assembly GCF_014905685.2). NCBI lineage: Eukaryota > Metazoa > Chordata > Actinopteri > Cyprinodontiformes > Rivulidae > Nematolebias > Nematolebias whitei. Next base: position 2,895 of record NW_023621089.1, read on the forward strand.
TTTTCTGTTTAAGTTGCCACCTAAACAAATACATCTTCCTATTTAATTTTAAATAGAAGATTGGCAGGAGAAAGGAGGTACAGTTTTTCTGAAGAAAGACTGATTATTCCTCATCATCAATTTTCTTTTTCTTTTCACCACTTGGTTCTATGAGTAACTGTTAAAATAGCAAATTTCTGGAACAGAACGGTTTAAAAAACGTTTTAAACTGATGATTGCTGTGAGACTAAAGAAAAAATTGCAGGTGTATTAAAAAATTCAGTGCTTTAGAGTAAAATACACTAAAAAGAGCTTGGTAATCTAGTATCTGTTGAAAAATAAGCACAAAAAGTAACACTGCCAGAGAGCATTTACTTAAATATTCATGAATTGGGGTAAAACCTACAGAAAGGTACCCACATTTGAATAAGTGACTTATAACAGTACTTCTGTGTAAACCCAAAGCTAAAATAAGTGTGAAAACTCATTGACTTGAATACAAATATTTACCTGTAAAATATCTGAAGCTTGCAACTGTTTTAAACAGATAAAGTGCTACACAGTGAAAAACATGACAGGTGTGTTAGAAAAAGACTTTGATCCAAAAGGGATGGCGGACTGCTTGGAGAATGCGTTAGCACTTCTGACAGCGTCCTTACATCCATATATGAATCAGACAGAGAGCATGAACCCAAAAGAGTTATTGGACAATCTGAAGGAGGTTGCAGAAAGTGTGACCTCTACAGAAATCACAAAGTCAAGTTATGAAAAGCTGGCTAAAATTGCAATTTTGCTGAAAGAATCATTCTATGCAGTTGTTGAGAAAGCTGATAACCTCAAACTAAGGTTAGACAGGGAAATAGTGTTTGCTCAGAAAATTGAAGAATACGTCCTTCAATTTAAAAGTGAACATGAGGCCCGCATAAGAAAACATTATGAACAGATGTCTCAATTACAGCAAAATACAAGTGCAGAAATTGATTCGCTGAACAGCAAACTACAAGTACTTGAGGCATCACTATCTGAAGCCAGGGATAAAGACCGTGTGTACCAATCCGTGTGTTCAGACAACGGTGTGCTACAACAACAGTTGCAGGTGGCAGTAAAGGAGCTAGACGCTTGCAAGGCAGAAAAGGCGATGATACTCCGACAATGGCTGAATTTACAAAGTGAATGTCAGACAACACAGGAGCGCCTGACAGCTTGTGAGGAGAAACTAGCTACAGCTACAAACCAGATTTCTGATATGGGGCGGGCTGGTCTGAGACTCAGAGACGAACAGGGTCAGGGCCCGGGTCAGCCACAACCACCCCAGACAGATGCTGTTACACCTCCTCCCCTTAAGCCCGTTCCAACACCCCCATCTCGGGCGGTGGGGACAGACCTGCACCGGTATCGACTCACTGAATCGATATACACCATGCCGTCGCCCCCACCCCTATCGAGGGCGGTAGGGACAGACCTGCACCGATATGCACCTCTTCCTCCCAACCCTTATCAGCCACCCCCACCCCCATCTTGGACGGTAGGGGCAGTCCTTGACCAATCTGCACCGATCCCACAAGAGAGACCGTTGATACTGTCTCCTTCAATGGATGATTTGCAGAAAATCTCAAAATATGTACAACGTTTTGTACCAGGACCGATGGGCTCATCTGGAACAAAAGCGTATCTCAAAGATCTGGAGTTCAGATTGAGATCTTATCCTAATGCTACGGTAGAGGATAAGATCAGTCTGATACGGCTCACTTCGGACAGAGAGGTGTTCACCTTCATCGAGCGTCTACCAGATGCAACGAGAAGGAATTACAACCTTCTGTGTGAAGCTTTGATCAGAGAATACGACTCCTGCACGGGACCTGCTGGTTTCCCAGCTGCAGACAAGGTCACGCAGGGTAAGAATGAACATCCAAAAGTTTATTACAAAAGAATCTTCCAAGCTTATTTTGGTAACAGAAATGAAACCGGAATGGAAGAAGATGAAGGTTTTAAGTTTGTTTTCAGCAAAAATCTCCACACTGACATACGCATGTCAGTACAAATTATGGCAAATTTCAGAGAAAAATCCATAAATGAGATTAAACAGTGTGCAGTGAATGTGTTCGAGGCACGTTCTCATGCTAAGACGCCCGTAGAAGTGTTTCCTAGTGTAAAGGTTAAACCCCTCCCTCTTGAACTAGAAGGACGACGCGCCTCGCCGCCTCCTCCTAAGAAAGAGAGAAAACAGTCTGTTCAAGATAACAAACCGCGTCCTGAAGGTGCACGCTGGGACAAAAAGGCTCCTCTTTCAGAGGATGACAGTGATTATCGGAAAAGGGGTGAGCGTAGGACGCAACGATATGGGAAACCATATCATCAGGGGCAGTACGTAGAGGAACCCCCGAAAGACGTACCTGACCGTCCCCCACCTCGGACGAAACAAACCGAGGCGAAAAAATCACAAAAGTTCCAGAAACAAGGCCCTACACCTCTGAGCTCGGAAGAGACAGAGAAAATACGCAGGCTGTTAGAAACTTTGAAACACACTGACACGGGAACCCATCCAGGAGCACTATGCAGTGATGTAATTCCTATTACATCTGAGGGCGCGCATGACAACATAACAGATGTCGGTGGAACACACCAAGACATAACTGTTGTTGCCTCAAACAACCCCTCATCAGAGAAAGGGGGGGTAAACACACACACAAACGCTGACGAGTCATCGCAGGCTGAACACTCAGAAACAGCTTCTGCTGTGCTGACGGTTCAGACAAACCAAGATTACACAAGCATTTCTGAACGCGTGAAGAAGCGTCAGAAAAAACCCAAGAGGTTTCTGTGTAACTTTATCAGAAAGGGGGTCGCCAAAAAGGCGTACCTGTCAGTAACACTCGAAGGTGTCCTCACACACGAAGCACTCTTGGACGGTGGGGCAGACATAACAATCATGTCAGCTAAACTGTTCGAGGAGCTGAGGACGGCCGCTGCCAGTGTTAACAGGATAATACCTCTCT
>NW_023621090.1:0-5869 GCF_014905685.2 Nematolebias whitei
CACAGTCAGAAAGATGAGGAACTCGTGAAAATTGTATGCATATATCTTATATATGTACTACTACATATTGGTGGCCCGTCCGTACGTTTCCACTACATATTGGTGGCCCGTAAAGTCTCATAAATGACTGTGAATTCGTGTAAAGATTGATTTTTTTCATGTTGGCATATAAGAAAAATAACAGTTAATCAGCTGTGATTGAAACGCAGCCGGAGCTGTTACGCTGCATGTTTAAGCGTGTTGGTCTGTGATGCTCAGGAAGCTCACAGAAAGCTGAAATTGTGACATTGAGTCTTGTGAAAGCTGAAATTGTACGTTGTTAAGTGTTGCTAAGTGGCTTTGATCTGTGGAAACGTATTCTGTTTAAACTGAGGTCCAAACGGACGGAGGTTCTGCTGCAAGACCCGGTTCTGTGGACCGGCTCGTTTCTGGAAAAACTTGGGACGAGTTGTTTGGATAGCTAGAAAGACGTTTTGAGACCGGAGTTGCAGACTCCGGGCAGCTCAGAGTTAATCGTTACAAATTTTAACAGAAAAAGTTCATTTTGACAGTTTACAAGACGAAAAAGTTGACGAACTCGTGTTCACGCTAACCTAACATGCTGGCTAAAACGCTTTCCTGATTGGTTGAATATTGCTGTGTGGAGCGCTCTGATTTGCTGAGAAGGTTGACTGACGTGCCTACGTCATCTCCCCTCACCCCTGCGCTGCTCTGTCATTGGTGATTTCAGTCACGTGACCCGGATGTGATAATTCGTTTTCATAGGGAAATAAAATCTGCTTTTTAAAGCTGAAAAGCGCCTTTAAAGTGATTTTGATACGCTGGCTAAGTGCTTCGAAGCATACTCGCTGAAATTTTGCCACGTTAGAGTTTAAAATCCGTCATATAATGATGTTTTTAAACAACGCTAGCGATGCTAATTTTAAGCTAACAACTAAGTGTACCGGAGCCTTCACTACGCTTAAAATCACTAAATAAAGCTGCATATGTCCCATAAAACTCGTGTTCATGCATAACAGTCGTGCTTGTTGAAATTACGCCACGTTTACGCTTAAATTCGTTCAGAAATGTTGATTTTAACCGAGTTTAGCCGAAGCTAACTTTAAGCTAAGCGGCTAACAACAGGATGTCAACCGAACGTCACAGGAAGTCGTCATAGACTCCTGCTGGTAAAAAGCTAAACACTACCCCCTCCTGGAGAAACTTAGATCGCAGTTTCACTTCAGTTTTAGGTAAAGAGTGAAATTAAACGTTCTTTTTATTTATGTAAGGCATTTTTGAGTTAACAAACTTCCTCAAAGCTGAATAAACACTGTTATCTTGCATTTTAAAAGTTAAAAAAGGTATTTATGCAAAGAGCATTTACCAAAGCGACTTTTTTCACTGGTAATCCCTTAAAAGGTACAAAATAAAGTTAGGAACTTTTAAAAAAAATAATAGAAACGGTTCAAATATTCACAGAGTTGAAAAGTTTACTCATTTTGCTTGAAAGATAATACACGTTTAATTGCAAAATCACTAAATAAGAGTAAACTTATCAGGAAAAAGAGACTTTTCTGTTTAAGTTGCCACCTAAAAATAAATCTTCCTATTTAATTCTAAATAGAAGTCACTGACAGGAGGACAAAAGGAATAACAGTTTTTCTGAGGAAGGACTGATTAATCCTGATACATCATCAACTTTTCTTTTTCTTTTCACAACTTAGTTTTATGAGTAACTGTTAAAATAGCAAATTTCTGGAACAGGACGGTTTAAAAAACGCTTTAAACTGATTTGCTGTGAGACTTTTTAGAAAAGTGCAGGTTTATAAAAAATTCAGTGCTTTAGAGTAAAATACACTAAAAAAGAGCTTGGTAACTGATATCCTGTTGAAAAATAAGCACATACAAGTAACACTGCCGAGAGCATTTACTTAAATATTCATGAATTGGGGTAAAACCTGAGAAAGGTACCCACATTTGAATAAGTTGACTTATAACAGTACTTCTGTGTAAACCCAAAAAGCTAAAATAGTGTGAAAACTCATCGACTCGAATACAAATATTTACCTGTAAAATATCTGAAGCTTGCAACTGTTTTTAAACAGATAAATTGTTACACAGTGAAAAACATGACAGGTGTGTTAGGGAAAGATTTTGATGTTTATGGGATAAGGGACTGTTTAAAGAACGCGTTGAAGCTTCTGACAGATTCCTTACATCCATATGATAAACAGGCAGAGCGCATGAACCCAAAAGAGTTAGTGGACAATCTGAAGGAGGTTGCAGAAAGTGTGACCTCTACAGAAATTACAATGCCAAACTATGAAAAGCTGGCTAAAATTGCAATTTTGCTGAAAGAATCATTCTATACGGTTGTTGAGAAAGCTGATTACCTTGCAATAAGGTTAAACAGTGAAAAAGAGGTGGTTCAGAGAATTGAAGAACACTTCCTTCAATTTAAAAGTGAACACGAAATCCTCACAAGAAAACATTCTGAACAGATGTTTCAATCACAGCAAAATGCAAATGCAGAAATTGATTCGCTAAATAGCAAAATAGATGTGCTTAACAAAAAGCTGGAAGAACTCAGAATGGATAAACACATATTGCAACAGCTACAGATGCGTTTAGAAAGTGATTATCATACATCACAGGAACGCTTAAAAACATGTGAAGAAAAACTACGAGCGGCAACAAACAAGATTTCTGACGTGGGGCGAGTTGAAGACCGTGGACAGAGTCCAGGCCACCCACATACACCTCAGAAAGACGTTGTTGCACCTCCTGCTCGTGATCCACCCTCACCTAACGTGGCAGGAACAGACCTGAACAGGTCTCCTCCACAAAACATGCAACAGAGTGCATGGAAACTGTCTCCTTCAATGGATGATTTGTAAAAAATCTCAAAATATGTACAATGTTTCGTTCCTGGACCGATGGGTTCAAGTGAAACAAAAGCGTATCTCAAAGATCTGGAGTTCAGATTGAGATCTTATCCTAATGCTACGGTAGAAGATAAGATCAGTCTGATACGGCTCACTTCAGACAGAGAGGTGTTTACCTTCATCGAGCGTCTACCAGATGCAACGAGAAAGGTTTACAACCTTCTGTGTGAAGCTCTGATCAAAGAGTATGACCCCTGCACAGGACCAGCTGGATATCCAGCCGCAGAAAAGGTCAAGCAGGGTAAAGCTGAACATCCAAAAGTTTATTACAAAAGAATCTTCCAAGCTTATTTTGGTTACAGAAATGAAACCGGAATGGAGGAAGAAGAAAATTTTAAATTTGTTTTCAGCAAAAATCTCCACACTGACATACGCATGTCAGTACAAATTATGGCAAATTTCAGAGAAAAATCCATAAATGAGATTAAACAGTGTGCTGTGAATGTGTTTGAGGCACGTTCTCATGCTAAGACGCCCATAGAGGTGTTTCCTGGTGTAAAGGTTAAACCCCACTCCCTAGAAATGGAAGGAAGGCGTGCGACGCCACCTCCTCCTAAAACAGGCGAGAAAAGGCAGTATTTTCAGACTAACAAACCGCATAATGAAGGTGCACGCTGGAACAAAAAGGCTCCTCTTTCAGAGGATGAACGTGATTATCGTACATGGGACATGCGCAGGACGCAAGAATATGGGATCCAAGAGGACCCATATTATCATGGGAAATCCGAAGAGGAACCCCCAAAAGACGTACCTAGCCGCCTCCCACCTCGGACGAAACGTCCCGAGGCGAAAAAATCACAAAAGTTCCAGGAACAAGGCCCTAAACCTCTGAGCTCGGAAGAGACAGAGGAAATGCAAAGGTTTTTAGACACTTTGATACACGCTGAAATGGGAACCCAACCAGGAGCACAATGTAGTGATCTGATCGCTACTAAATCTGAAGGCGCGAATGACAACATTACAGATGTCGGTGAAACACACCAAGACATTGCTGTTATTGCCTCCAACAACCCCTCATCGGACGAAGGGGGGATAAACTCATACACAAACGATGATGAGTCATCGCAAACTGAAAACTCAAAACCTGATTTTCATGATTTTGAACTAGGCATTCCAATTCTGGGAGGACTCCCAGATAACCTGGTACCGAGTCAAGAAGCTGGGCCAGTATGTTTCACGAAACCATCACAGGCCATAGCTCTTTTCTCAACCAATGATGTCGACCAAGGACCTCAAACCTATGGTGCCTTGCCCATAGACAGGTCCGACGACTCAGAAAAGGATTCGTTGGAGCTCCCCATGGAGCAAGAACCCTCATCAGTCTCATCACAGATTGAACAGGTGGTCGCTCAAGCCGACACTCTGACATCTGATGAAGAAAGAGACAAACTTCGCCAAGTTCTTTTAAAATATGAAAAGTCAATTTCAACTGACCCAGACATCATCCAACTTCAGAAGTTGAATGATCCTGCAATTAACTCGATGATACTGTATCTGACTGACCCAGACAAATACACTCCATCGAAAGTCAAACTGGATTCCAATCCAGACCTAAAAGTCCTCTTTCAGCTGCGCAAACAGTTAAAACTACTCAAGGACAGCCTAACTTTAGCTCATGGAGCGACGTCCTCACCCGTGTTCGCAGTCTCCCATGACCGAAGGGGGGTGACGCCAGTTAGGATAATGCTACCAGACGCGATAACATGATCAAATCTGACATTCAGAGTGAGTGGCGCACCGAAACATTGTTTCCTAGTTGCTTAATCACTGCTTTTGTCGATGTTGAAACGTTGTTTTACTGGTTGCTTAGTTACTGTTCTTGTCGATGTTGAGACATCGTTTAATTGGTTTTTGGTATTGTTTTCGAACACCCCAGGCAAGAATGAATTTTGTTGTGTAGTTAAGTTAGAGACTAAGAGGCCTTTAACCATGCCAACATGCAGTTCATTCATTAAATTGCAATCTTTGCGGAGTCAATGTATATTATTGCTACCTTAAGTACCATAATCTACATTGATCTCACAACGCTTAAGCCGAACCTACTCGAACAATTCTATTCGGGGGGATAGCTAATTCTTTTTGATAAGTCTCGCCATAGACTTCCAAAACATTTATGGGAAAACCAAACACCCAATCTCAAGTCGTTCGTCTAGAAGACAACAGACAATTGCACCAAACTATATTTTACCATGTAAAGCTAACTTAAACCAAGTTAGAAATGGAAAAATAGTTTGGAACCCTTTTCTATAGGCTTAAACCCCTGTAGTTACCCCTTTTCAGCATTCTCCACCCCTTAACTGGTAGTTGTAGCTGTTCCCAACCATAATAGCTTACACACCAGATGCATATAGTTTAAGGCCTTATGTAAAATCCCCTTCATAAGCCCACCTTAAACCACATAATTGCATGACACATTGAACCAGAACGGCACAGGCTGGACGTCGCTGGAGACAACCTTCGCTGGAGGCGACCTGCAATCCTGACGTTGGTCTCCACTCTTCATCCAGTGGCCGCTTCTTCAGTTCAACCCAAGGGTACCCCTCTGTATGCTGATTAATCAACACTTCCAATCGTTGTGGATTTACCATTGTGGATTATATGACTTTTTCCAGTGGATTACAGACTCTGTTTTCAAGGGGTTAAAGCATTGCTACAATGGAATTATCGAGACGATATGGAATTATAATCAACACAATGGAATACCAAGAACATTGTGGAATTACCTTGACTTTGTTTCCTTGCTGGATTACTTCTGACTTTGGTCTTCCTTGCTGGATTACTTTTGACTTTGGTCTTCCTTGCTGGATTACACCAAGCTCAAGGACATTTGAAGGTCTAAGTTCACGGTTGGAATTCATCACCATGGACAGGTGATGATTTCCAAAGGGGGGACTGTAGTGAACCTGATCTGACCCTGATCTGACCCTGATGACCTCAAATCT
>NW_023621091.1:0-5868 GCF_014905685.2 Nematolebias whitei
AAAGTAAAGCACGATTAAAAAATGTTAAAATTGCACTAAATGGAGAAAAACAGAGAGGCTGGCACATTTGACCAATTTTATAACACTCGAATGTGCTAAAATCAGAAAAGTAGTAGCTATTTTTTTTTATTGATGCTGCAGCTAAAATAAACAAAAACAATAGCTAATACTAGCTTAAATTTAGCTAAGTAGTTAACTTTTAAAGATCAGAATATTTTAAAGGATCTAACAAAGTTTTAAAATATTTCAATGAATTTGTCATATGCAGGTTAACACAAGGTCAACAATGCAATGAAATGCTCGGGATGAGAAGAACCAAATTTGGCTCATGAATAAAAAAATAAATAAATAAAGTATGCAATAAAAGTACTAAAAAAAGTAACAAAAGTGACAAAAAATTATATTTACAAGGTCCAAAAGAAATATATTAAACAACAACATACAAATGTAGAATATAACGGTGCAAGTAGGATGAATTAATATCAATTTTTCCCAGTTAGTAATATTGCTTATGTTCTCATGATATATATTGCACATGACATATACTATAATCATCAGGGGTGTGTAAGTGTGAGTGCTTGGAGTGTGTGTTGAGGACAACTCTCAGCTACTCCCACACCAAATGTCACATCAGTGTCTGTAAAACTGGCTTAGTGATAGCTGTTTTTGTTTTTTCTAATCTCAGTGTTTTTTGTTGGCCATCTTGATTTGGGTTGACATGTAAAGTTAAACAGTTGTAGATATAAATTACGTGATTAGTTTCTGAGACTGTCATACAAATCTGTCTAATGGTTCATGAGATATTTTGCTCATGCTACAGACCAAAGTATGCACCAAGACAGACACACACAAAAGCATTATTGTCTTTCTCTTTTGTGACAGGCAAGAAAAGAGAAAATTACAAAATTTGATTTTTATAAAAAAAATAAAAAAAAAAATCTATAAGACATTAGACAATAAATGATTTTAAGAAACTGGGCCATCATAAATTCTGGTATTAAAATGAGTTCATGCTGATCTTTCCTGATGGCATACAGTCCTTTAAACGTTACAGTTGATTCAAGATTTCTCTTTACACACATTATCTCTATAATTGAAACTATTTTTCACCCAATGTTCAAAATGCTTTCTGTCAGGTCACCTTTTTTGGCTGAATTAAAATGTAATTACCTGTAATTGTGCTGGCTTTGGGGATTATTTGATTTTCTGAATTTGTGGAAGACAGGAAACAGATAAGTAATATCTATTAAAATTTTAATGAAAACACCACGGTTGAATATTACTAGAAATAAGATCTTTTAGGTATACACTCGCTCATAATTGAGAAAGGAGTTCTCATAAATTTCCTCTGAGACAGTTGATTTAGAGAAGATTGATGATTTAAGATGCACTGGGTGCATGAAGTGAAGGAGAACCGGCACTGAACCGTGAGTCTGATCGCTGCAAAATGTCCATTCAGTTCATGTCCGTGCACAGATCCGTGCACTGACAGCTATCCTGCGTTTGCTTAGTGTGCAAGTCTGGCTCTGTTTGTGTTTATGTGTCAGAGTTTCTAGACTTTCCATGCAGTTTGTTTCCATTTACCTTTAACTAAATGCAATACAATGTCAAAGAAAATATCTGAGTAAGCTGAATTAATGGACAACATGTCATTTAAGAAAGCAAGAAAGTTACTAATCTTTTCTACATTGATCCATGTCTCATTCCCTTTCTCATTATTAGTGGAACAAGTCAGGGCTGATGCAAACTAAAGTATTTTCACTGCCTTCTTTACTAAAACTTCTCTAGATGAGAGATTGATTTTTGTTTCTTTGTTCAATTTTTTTTGTTACTCTAAAAGCCCCCCCCCCCCCCCCCCCCCACACACACACACACACAAAAGGTTCTGAGTTTGTGTTTGTTGTTGAAGATGAACCATTAACCAGAAACTGGAAGTTGCACTCAGACCAGCTTCCTTGGGCTGTTTCCATGGTTTTAAGCCCCGCCCCTACATGCAAATGAATGGGAGTTTGCTTTAATGAAATAAATAAATACACATCAATTTTTTTTTTTTCATTTTGATTTATTTAGTTGAGCATTTTTCAGTCAGGTCATCTGGACAGTTTCTTTTGCTGTGCTGAAACGTTTCGCCTTTGATCTGGAAGGCTTCATCAGTCAAGGAAACACACAACAAAACTGATTCTTCCCCCCAACACCTTACTCCAAAGTGGAACAAACCAGCTTTGTTTGTGATAAGACCTGACTGAAAAATGTTGGATTGTATACCTGGATTATTGAGCATGGACTTTGTTGATTTATTTAGTTCTTTACTAATGTTGCATTTTGAAATATTCATTTTTTCTAACACTTTTAGTAGTTATTAGTTATGTCATGCTTTAAACAACGGTCATGCAGTGTCATGACTGTTTGCAGTAGGCGGGGTTTAAGTCCCACGATGCGCAGAAGACATTGGTCCCAAAAATATAACATGACAGCTTCTGTAAAATGTTCTGCTGGCTTCAATTACGAACAGCTAGCGAAGGCAGGGGCAGCTGGTTTACCAGTAAAATATGTCAACAAAATAATCTTAGATGTTACAAAGTATTTATGCATTTTACATATTGCAAACTCAAACATGAAATCTACATGAATAAAAATACCCTTACTATTTTTTTTTAATCTAAATTTTAAAGTAATAAACAAAACAAAACAATGGAGCAACTGTTGGAAGAATTACCCTAAAACTTACATATTCTTTTGACGAGTGTTACTTCCACTAAAATTACTATACATAACTTTAAGGAACTACTTTTATTTACTGTTTGTTAAGCTAAAGCCTTAATGTACAATTATAGTTTTATGGTATCAATAAAAGTTGAATGGAAGTTAAAGACCAATGAATTGCAATAACAAAAGATTTTATTGGTCATTTTTTTTTAAGGTCCATTTAAATGCTCTTTAAATTTGCAAGTGGCCCAACACCCAGGATGCTTTGCAGTGACTTCTGCATACTTAAAGTTCTATAAAAAGTTATTTTGTACATGCAGAAATAAGCTGAACACTAGTGAAGCTGACAGACACAGTTTTCCAAGAATAAAATTATTTCAAATTGAACTAACATCCAATGTAGAATGCATGCCAATGTTTTAATCTCAGTTACTGAACAGCTGTTAGCACTCAGATTATGTAGTGGGTATAACTCAACTACTACCATACTAACCTTATCTCAAAATCTGTAAAAATAACCAAATTAATATAATTTTGTGTTTGCTTATGTCGATTAAATGTGCTGCCTTCGTGATTCAAGCTGAGTCCAAAAGTGAATCAGTTGTAGAAGTACATCCAACAATTACTTTGGGATTTTAATGAAATCTGTTCACCGGTTCAAGAGATATTTTGCCAACAGGAACGCAGGTGATTGGTTGATTGCCTGCCTTTCATGATGAGAAAAGATCCAGGAAATTATTTCTAATCCATAATGACTGAAACGTTTACTGAAATCTGACACATTACTAAGTCTTAGAATAGACTCAAAATCAAACCATCACTGAAAATGTCTTTATTTTACACATTAAGAATATTATTAATATTTAGGGTCAAGGTTGGTCATGCCTTATACCTAAAAATATATGGGTTTCAAATGTCAAATAAACTGCTTAACTATCATGTTTATGCACTATTATCAATACAACCTATAAATACTTCCTTACTTAAATTGATCTGAATTGATATTTACTGTAAAAACATGAAAGTATAATCTCTGAGGAGAACCAATGATCTTGAGTCATGTTCTCTGCAGCAGCATCATCATCATCCTTAATGATATGAGAACTAAACAGGGCTTTTCCTGACCTTGTGCTTCGTTCGTAATCTCTTTTGTGGAAATTAAACTCTGACTTTATGGATATATTGTAATTAGGCATATGTATTCTAATAGGCAGAAAGATATAGTTTGTTTTTAATCTCTCATTTAAATGCAAAGGAGCAGCAGTTAAAGAGCTTAGATTTTCGTCCGTCTTACCGACTCCTTTTTGCTCTAATCAAGTTACATTTTTTTAATTTTTGCTTTTCTCAAGATGCTGTGTTTTTTATTTTATTTTTTTATTTTGTGTCAGACACAGAAAAATGTTGTACCCCAGAATTTCAAGGTATGCTGTATTTGTTTATTTAATTGTATTATTATTGTATGTATTTACTCCCTTAGTTTGGTTTAGTAAAAGCAGAACAGCAATAAGCACCGGCCCCAGCAAAGATTTAGATTTCCACAAACATAACTGACTTTTTTTATTTTTTTTATTTTTAGTTGCTATCAAAAATGTAACATGGAAGTAACAAATTGATATTCTTTAATCCCACAAGCTTGTGGACAAAATAAATGGCGTGAAATAATTCACACAATAGTAGGGCAGAAGACTAGCAGACATTGTTTTTTTTTTAATCTATTTAACATTATTTTTCCATTTTGTAGTTTATTTTATTTTATTTTTAACAATATCAGTCTAAAATGGGTTATAGAGAATATGTTTTTTTCCTAAATATTTTAAATGTGCACAGAACATTTATAAAAAATAATATATTAAAAAAAAAAAAAAATCAAAATTGGCCAAAATAGGCCCAAGTTCAATAAGACTTTCATTCAAAAATGATTAATTAACAGTTTTTACTCTGTAAATCAATTTTTTAACCATACTTAGTGAATGATTGAAGCAAAATTAATTTTAATGGCATTGGCTAAAAGGGTTAAAACCTTTAAAATGAGCACAAAACCAAACAATGCATAAATAAATATAAATAGACAGTTACAGTACAATCTATAGGTCCATGCTTTTTAGATTGTTTTTTTAAATCTCTTTACAAATGCAGTGTATACTATTAAAATTAAAACAATTAAAACATTTGTTGTAGATTTTGAAATTACAATCAATTGCTTTAAAATAATCAGTTTCTACAAGGTTGAGTCTGCAAAAATGTTTAGAGCAATCATCATAAACAGAAAGTGTTTCATAAATGAGACTCTATAACAAAAATGAATAAATAAATTCTGATTGGGATGGTGTCACATATGTTTGCATGGGAATGGTGGTAATATGTAAATTGGTCCATCGTGGGTGAAAGGCCTTTAGCTAATGGAAATGAGAAGTTTGTGTACTTTTGGACATGTTTCATTTTGTACCTCCACTTTATTAAAGAGTTAACACTTAACATTCATGCTGCTTGGAGCGAAAGACATAAGTCAGATTGTTCCACATATCTGATAAAACCCTCACCTCACAGTTACTCCAACAATGCCTTCCACCACAATTACTATTCATGAAAATCTTATTGATTTAATAAACTAAAGGGTGTCAACTTGAGCATTGAAAATTAAGTAATTAAATTCATTCTCTGTTGTTTTTGGAACATAGGTCGCTGCTGGATAATGTGCAAACTGTCGAGGCTCGGCTGCTTTTTACTCTGGCAATCAGTCAGCAACATCGGCTCATTGCTATGTAGCCATGCAATTAGCATTTTTCAAATCCTGTTTGAGCTGCAGTTTATGCTACTCCTGAGACTGTACAAGTAGTGGGTTCAGACACCTCTATTAGCCTCATGCTCAAAAGCCTTTCAGAACACCGTTTCTGCTTTTATTTGTAAGAAAAACATGAATCATTTAAATGAAAGAACGTCTGTGAAAGAATTAGTATCAGTGTCAGCTCAGCAAACATTCACACTTAAGTAGGAAATTTGTGCATGTCGTAATACACAACATATTTTTAGTATATATATATATATATATATATATACATATATATATATATATATACATATACATATACATATATATATATTTATATATACATATACATATATATATATACATATACATATATATACATATACATATATATA
>NW_023621092.1:0-5866 GCF_014905685.2 Nematolebias whitei
AGGTTATAAGGCCCTTTTATCCACACAATTCCTTGCCATAACCCGTAAGGCATTGTTTCAATGTTTCCGTTTGCTAACTGAACCGTCAGGTGTCCTACTGTTTTTAGGTTTTTGCGGGTCATAGACACCTCAGCTCCGGAATCTATTAGGTAAGGTTCTCCCTCTACTTTAGTGTAGATTTCGTCCCCCTCCCAATAGGCATCTTCCAGGGTGACCCGCAACCTTTCTGCCATTATTTAGCTGGCCCTCCACTCCCTTTCTCACGGGATTCATGGAGGGCTCGTTTTTCTTCTGGGGTCAGTTTTGCATATTCTTCTGGGGGTAGGTATTTACCTCCTTTCTGTGGTGTGGAGTTTGAAGCTGGAGCTGAAAATCGTTTTGGTTGTTGGTCCCTATATTGAGGTTCTGACTGCCTCGGTGGTCTCTCCCTGTACTGTGTCCCTTGCTGTCTCGGGAACTGTTCTCTGTATTGTGGCTGTTGAGGGGCCTTTTGTGTCGGCTTTGGTGGTTTTTGGCTTTGCCTGCTCTCACTTTTCTTCTTCTCTTCCCAGAACAGCTGCTCTAGGTCATACGATTTTACTGCCTGGTCTATCTGGGCGTCATTAGTTTCGTGAGGCATTCTAGCAAAGGTGAGCTCTCCCCTTCTACCCTTGGACACTATCCTTAAGGCTTTAACATACCTTTTAGGGGGAATTACTTGTTTAAGTTGATACCAAACTGGGGTGAGGCGTTGGCCTTGATCCATGCGCATCCTTGCCCGCTGAATGTGAGAGTCTTCGTCGTCCATGTCTTCTAGGACAAGTTTCTCATACTGGCTTTGAGCTGATTCCCCTTTGCTCATTGGGTTTGTGGTGACATTACCTAGCCACAACTTTTTTGCTGCATCACACTCAGTGGAGCTAACTACCATGGGCCACACATCTTTGATGTATTCTTCGGTGGTCTCTTGGGGTTGTTTTTCTCTCACTAAGGTTTTCAGCTTTTTGTACTCACGATAACTGTCAGTTTCTGGGCCTGGGGCTTGGTTTTGTCTGGCCTGCCTGGGCTCATGGGTCGATTCAGGCATTTGATACGGTGGGTTTGTCTCGGCCGGGTATGTATCATCTTCCTCATCGGCCGATATTTCATCTTGCAATTTCTTCTCTGTTTCTTGGGCATACTTGTAGGCCGTCTTTTTCATTCTTCTCAGCATCACATCATGTACAATCCCTAAGTACGCGGTCCTAAACTTACTGGTTAAGGGTTTGTGGGCTGCTAAGGTGGGGTATGAGGGCATCATCAAAATGTTGGCCCACTCCCCCAAAGTAGCTTTAACAGTCAGTTCCACTGTCTCTTCTGACCTGTCTGCCCATACTGGTGGAATGTCATAGTGATTTTGGCCAGCTTCAGGGATGTAAGTTCGACGCCCATCACTCGCCTGCACCGGGCCCCAACTCAAGTCCCTGGCTAACCTTTCCGATACTCTATGTACGTCCAGTATTTCTACTTCCTTCTTTTGTCCTTTTCTTTGACCTATTCTTAATGGCTTAACTGGACCGTCGTATTGGCCTGCTATTGATTCTAGACTGGCACTACCTTCGTCATCGGTGTCTTCCTGACTCGGGTCTACGTTTGGTTCTCCCTGAGAGCTCTCGTCGTTATCCTCCTCACTCTCTATGTTTAAGGGTTGTATTTTTGTTACTGTCTCTCTCTTTGGCTGTCCCTCTCGTGAGTCTGCTCCGCTTCTGCGTCGTCTTGTGGTTGTACTTATCAGGTCATGTTCTGTGGATGAGGTCAGGGACATTTTTGACCCCTGAGGACTGATCCTTAACGGGTCTTCACTTTTCTTGGCTCCCTGTGATGATCCCGGTGTCGATGATTTTTCTGTGTCTTCTTTCCCTAACTTTAGGGGTTCTTTAATTGGTTTCTCTTCTCGTTTTGTCATTGCGGCCACGACTCTGGATTTTCGATCTTCATCTAGATGAGTGGGGGTCACTATAATCATTTCTTTTAAGTGGGCTTCTGCTGGCATGTCTTTGGCCAGGTACGTCATTGAATTGACCGCTATTCTCTCAGCTGTTTCCCACTGCAAATGGTGGGACCGGAGCCCATCTATTCCTATCACTATGCGTCTGAAGCCGAACTCTATGGCTCGGAACACTCCTTTCTGCAGAGCTTCTAACATTTCCTTGAGATACCTGGTCTCATCGGTTGCTTCTTTATAGCTTCGAATTGGGATGTGTATTATCGCATAGTACGGAGCATCAGCTCCACTGGTCATTCTTGTTTTTGGCTCTTCGCTATGTGGTCCACCGGTGAGTTGTTTTATTTCAGCTTGGTACTCCCTACCGGCTACTTTCTTTAAAGCTTTTCTGTAGGTTGAGTTATGGATTTTGTACTTATGATTTGTAAACACCAGTAACGCATCTGCCTCTATAGACCATGGTGTCCCTATCACTTGGTATACTCGGGTACCATTTTGAAACTTCACACATTGAGTCTCTTTCGGGAGTGGTTCTAGAACCTGTTTGAGCCCTGCTGTTTGCCTAATTTTTTGTTTCTTTTGTGAATTTTCTTTTTCCCCCTCCTCTTGACTGTAGTCTGACTCGGGTTCTGGTTTTAAATGTTTTTCTTTAGCCTTCTTTTTCCCATAAGTTTTTGGGGTTTCTCCTGAGGGGTTCTGTTTAGGATTCTCTTGTTTAATCGGCTGGTTTTTTAGTGGTTCTGTCTGTCTCTGCTCTCGCATTCCTCGTAACCCCCTGTCTGCCCACCCGGTTTCAGTGGTTTCGAGCCTCCCCATCCTGTCCACTATGCTTTGGGCGAGCAGGTCTAAGTTCTTGTCAACCTGTTTAAGATAGTCTTTACACCCTGTGCTCTCATTATTACTTTCTTCAGGTTCGTTTTCTTTTTTGATCATACTTGCTAGTAATCTCAGTTGCTCTGCTCTGGTTTCCTCGTCTGTATCAGAATGGTATTTGGGAGTTTCTCTGTACGCACTCAGGTTTGGAGTGGAGCTCACGAACGTGGGGGGGTGATTAGAGGTTGGAGGGTAAGCTCCCTGCCATAGCCTTGTGCCTCCTGGGTTTTCTCCTTCCCTTTTAATATCGAGGGGGGGTATATTCTTTAAAACTACGTCCTCTGGTTCGCTTTGGTTTTCTTCATTGTCCGACTCTTCGGGGGTTTGTACGACGGAGCTGTGCTCACTTTCAGGATCCATTTCTGATTTTTTCTCTTTTCTATACTCCCTCATTCTTGCCAATTCTTCTTCACACTCTTTATATTTTGCTGTTGCCCTACATAGAGGGTTTGTAATGTACCCGTCTAATCCTGTCACTTTGGATATCATCTTTACTATAGGGTCATACTCGATTGAGGGGCTAATTACTGACACTATTGTTGTTTGTTTTTGTGTCTCTATCTGTTGCACCCACCATTGTAACCACGTTTTTACTTCTTTTTTTGATTTTGCTTCGCCTGGGTCTTTTACCACCACTGTTTGAACTCCCTTCCGGGCTTTCGTACAGCAAAACCTTCCTTTTTCTCTTATAAATTTTTCCAGTCCGTCCTCCAGAACTTTTCCATCTAGCTGGGGATTACTTTCTCTTAGTATTTTCTTCACTGCTGGATTCCAGGTATGATACCCTTTTCCATATAGGATGACTTCCGCCTTGGTTATTCCTACTGGTTTTTCTCCTGTACTTTGTACCATTATCTTTTGGCCATCTGTCTTTCCTTCTACTGGCTTCTGTTCTTTTTGGCTCACCTGAGCCGGCTCGGTTTTGTCTGGCTCTACACTCGTAGATGCCTATCCTGAGGCCATCTTTATGTCTTTTCTTGTCGGGTCAAGTTTGTCGGTCCTCAAAGTCTTCAGACTTTATCCTAACGTTTTGGACTAGGACAGACTAGCTGCTTACCTACGATTCTGGATTATGGTCAGTAACCCTCGTAAGCCTTCTACCCCTCCTCACTAGCCTCTAGTGATCTATTGGGGGTACTAACTGGGGGGTCTCCCAGTCACTGACAGCTCCTCACTCTCTAGAGCTGCTCTATTGACGCCTATCAGTCCTCTGTAGCGCGTCCTCACTTCTGGGACTGTTCCGGTCCCATCTGGGGTGCCATGTCTGCTTTCCGATGAGCAAAAGGTAACCACTGGAGGTAGCGATAAGCACCTTTGCTTGCAGCCTCTCCTCCAAGGGGTCCGGAAGCTTACTTCAGCGCCGTGGTATTACCTGTAGCTGTCTAAAGTAGCCTCATTAAGGCTGCGGCGAGGTGATTCATCCAGAATATTAACGACCTTAAATCCGTGAGTCACACCCTAATTTCACTCTGTCATCTCGACCCTTCAAGCAGCAGGGAATGGATCTTCTGGTCCAGAGAAACTCGCGTTGTGGCCGCTCACCTCTCACATTAGCGTTGCAATTGTTAACTGTTCTGGTAATCTTTAGGGCCCTGGAAACGGGCTCAAGGGTGTTGTTTATCAACTAGGAAACCTTTACAAAAACCTCCTGTTATTGGTGTTGTTAAGTGAACCAAGCATTTCCATGTTTTGCTCATTAAGGGTGAAATAACAGTCCAGATTTGTACGTTTTGCTTTGCTTTTAATCAATAGTTTGCGCAGGGGTACAGCAACAGGCACAATTTTTATAATGATTAATTTTTCATGAGTACATAGGATACACTTTCTTCCCTAAACAAGGCGATGACTACTATCTGTGGAAATTCTAAACCTCAAGAGCCCTTGAGGGTTTACAGATACTGCCTTCACATAAATCTTTCACAACTCAAGCCAAAAGATATTCTCTCTCAACTCTCTCATGAACCAGAAGCACCTTTGAGCAAATCTCACCAGTAACCAATTTAGTACTCCCAAATTTATTCTGTATGCTGTTCTTCCAATTTGATGAAATAATTTAATTAGAGCAGAGTAAGAGTGAGGTCGTCCGCTTACCATGATTTTGGGGTGACCCTTAGTGAGTCACCGTGGGGTAAGGGCAAATTTCCAGTTCTCTAGGAGAGAGACACCGGCCGATCCTCAAAGGCAAGTACAACTATTCCAAATAAGAGAATCAGAGTTTTTGGACGGGCCCAGGTCAAGCTTAGAAGTAGGGAACTCATCCAGTTTGAGGGTTGATGAAAGAAAGCTTAAATCCAATCCCATGTCAGTGAAGAAAAGAATTAACTCCCATCATCGTCTCAAAACTGATAAAATCCAACTCCTTTTGGGCTCACTCTGATCCGATGAGCTTGTCCATCGCCTGTAATCTCCTCTGCTCAGCTCTTCCAGTTCAGCTCCAGCTTTGCATTGACCAAGTTCATTCTGTTCAGTCTGTATTTAAAGACTTATTCATCCCTCCTCCTTTTAAGGAGGGGTTATGGAAAATTACATCATTTCTTTTCCAGTAACTTCTCTGCTGTTTTGCACCTCAACCGGTTTAGACCAGTTTTTCTGGTACCTTCCAGAACTTGTTTTGCTCAAAGATGCGTCATCATGAGATGAGTCGTGTTTGAACCTCTATTGCTCGAGGCATGTCCAGACTTGTTCTTAGGTGGGCATGCTCAGACATGTTTCTCTGTTACATGAGGCCTTTTCAACTTTACCATTTCACAAGCAAAAGTGAATCACACAATCTTACATAAGATTATACAATGTTTTAAAGATTAACACTTCCATTAATTGATTATGTGTTGATTATTAGTAAAACAGTAAAACAGTTTAGTTACACGTTATCAAAACAGTAAAATTCTTTGGTTACATTATCATTTTCAGCTTGATTTAAAGCAGGAGTTCAGTCCTTCTGCTGCTGAGGAGAACTTTTGATCAGGCTTCATTTTTCTTAAAGCTGGTGGTCTGTTCATGCATCATCACCACAGACACCTGGTTTATTGA